>NC_052618.1:44771912-44865786 GCF_016545825.1 Eucalyptus grandis
AAAAGCTTGTTGTGAGGAGACTATATCTACAAATTTGGAGCAGCAAACATGTTTATAATATTAGTGGTAGTCAAGAAAGCATCCATCTAGTAAATCAACAAAACTCTTGCATGATATGGCATTGATAAACCGAGTTCCACCACAATATGATGCTCCCGTTCAGAAATCTCATTTTGTTCCGGAGTGTAAGGACGAGACATGTAATTTTTGATCCCACAAGCCTTTAAACAATTATGAAATTTAACAATTGAAAATTTGCCCTCGCCATCACATTGAAACACTTCAATTTTGTGATCAAATTGATTTCCCACATATTTTTGAAACAAAACGAAGATATCATAGAAATCCAACTTCAGCTTTATTGGATAAACCCAACATAAAATCTGAAACCTTGAAATGATCTCACTAGCGATGGTCCACAAATAGAGATGAATAGGCATCTTCATTCCCATTTTGAAAATTCAAATCAAGAGTATGGTTTTGCACTCAATAAATCATTTGGTAGTGCAGTGTTGCTGCAATAGAGTTAGTAGTCTGGGAGCTCCAGTAAGCTGGATCAAAGGAGAATAACTAGGGGTTTGAAAGAGCATATTGAAGTTTGGATATAAGGTTATGAAGATTATTCTAGCATTCAAAGTGGTTTGGACAGTGCCAATATAGGCATGTTGCTATTCTAGGAACCAAGTATTGAATAAGACTATTTTGGCCAAAATTGACAAGCTTTTACGACCATGAAAGATGAGAGAAAGATGAATAGCTTCATAATGGATATGAGAGTATCATTGTTGGGTCCATTGCTTGGGAAATTCTGAAGAAATTTGAAGAATAACAAAATACTCATTTTCAGTGGTTGGACTGGGATGTTGATCAAATTTAGAGGACTAGACATATTCCTTTACTTCCTTAGGAGTTTGGCGAATAAGTTGCCGAATGGAGCGAATGGAAGAAAACAATGAGGTAGGTTTAGCAAAAGCATTCATAAGAGGTAGTTGAGTTTCAAAGATTTTGGTTTCATTACTAAGAGAGATCTCATAAAGATAGTCAATCTTAGAAACATCTGATACACGAAAATCCGAAAGAGTTGAGGAGGATGGGGATGGAGTAAGAGTAATCGGAGCTTCTAGTATTTCGGGTTCAGTCATAGTGTAAAAATGTCTTTTTAGCATTGAATTCACCTACTGAGCGCATGGAACATATATTATAAATCAAACCATGACTTTGATACCGTGAATGGACCTAGGCTTAGAACTAGAGAAGACAGAGTTAGTTTTCTGCAAGTATGCCTTCCCACAATAGACGAATCTCTTATTTAAGTCCTTCAGGGACAACATTTTAGTAGAAAACTACATTTGTGATAAATATATCTTTTGTTAATTTGGATTAACATCACAAAAAATCACAAAAATTGTATAACTGTGACATATGAAGAGTAAAATCATAAATTAGTACATTAGTCAACTATCACGTATTATTAAACTTAGCAATTTGATAATAACATTTAACGAAAATTAACCTATGATAAATTTGTCACAAGTTTATCAGTTTGTGATAAATTTGTCAAACATGTATTAATTTTGGGTTTTTGATAATAAAAAAATTAGTTTAGGATAAATTTATTACATATGTACCAATTTGGGATTTTTTAGGTATGGACCCTAATAATTATGAAATCCCAAAATTTTTTTTTGGTAAATAGGAACTTAAACCATTTTTACTTCTTTAAATAACACAAAAACCTTGGGAGAGAAAAAAAACCTATCAGAAAAATTCAGTTGGGTGTGGGAGAAGAAAGACAAAACTAAATAACATAAAACTTATAATAATCTCGATATTTAATACATAAAATTTCATAAAAAAATTCGATCAACAAGAACTCAAATCATTTTTGCTTATTTATATAACACAAAAACCTTGGGATGAACCACCGCCTTGGTGGCCGCGATGGTTTGGGTTTCTCTCCCTCATGAAGGGGAGGAGTTCGAACCCCCTCACGGTCGTTTGGGGTTTTAAGTGTGACGTCGGGGTGGTGATCGGTGCCCAGAAATTTGTATAGAGTTCCACGGTATCAAAAAAAAAAAAAAAACATGGGATGAAAAAAACTTTTGAGCAAATTTAGTTACGTGTGGAATAGAGAAAAACAAGCATAAATAACATAAAATTCATAATGATTGTAAAATCTCATAAATAATTTTTTTTTTTTTGGTGATATGGGAATCGCCCGTAGCCGGTAACTAGCGGCGTAAATCCGGGACGGCGCGAGAGACCCACCTCCCATAGGCTGCAAGTGAGTCGCGCAATGGGGCGAGAAGTTTCAAACCTTTTCCCTGCTCGTTGAAGGAATCTCATAAATAATTTTTTTTTTTGTAATCCGGGAATCGTCGTACAGCCGGTAGCTAGTGGCGTAAATCCAGGGCGACTTGCAAAGACCCAACTCCCACGGGCCACAAGTGAGTCACGTAATGGGGGCGAGAAGTTTCGAACATCTTCCTTATTGGTTGAGGGGCGAGGCGTGAACCATCTCATCCACCGCGGGTTGAGTCTCATAAATAAATTTGGTCAACAAGAATTCAAAATTTTTTTTTTTTTACTTACTTGAACGTGACATAAAAGTCTTAAATAAATTTGGTCATCAAGAATTCAAACTATTTTTACTTACTTAAATAACATTAAAACCTTAGAGCAGACAAAAAACGCTTTTGGACAAATGCATCTTCATGTGGGTAGGGGGAGACAAGCCTAAACTACAAAAAATCTATAATAATTTGGATATTCAATATATGAAATCTCCAAAAATAATTAATCACTAAGATAAATTAATTTTATTTTTTTAAACAACATAAAAAAAAAACCTTTCGGGGAGGAAAAAAAAAAAAAAAGACGCTTCCAGACAAATCCGACCCTCTTGTGGTGGACAAAGACAAGTCTAGCATGATGCCTCCGGTCGTGATCATCGTCGATCCAAAAGGCCCAATCCAGAACCGCCCTTCTCTCTCTCTCTCTCTCTCTCTCGTCATCTCTCTCCTTTCTCCCTCTTTCTCCTCTGTCAAACCCGGATCAAACCTTAATTAAGGAAACTCGATGTCGTGCCCCCCCGGAAATTAGGTCAGCGGAAATCCGAAGAATCCCGGCCCAATTGCCCCCATCCGTGTCTCCCCGAATCGGATCCGCTCTTCCTCTCTCTCCCTCTCCGCCGCGAACATCGAACCCGAGCGTCCGCGTCGGCGACCGGCGCCGACCGATTCTTCCTGCGTCGCCGGCGAGGCCAGTGGTGGAATGCGGGGAACCCTAGGGCGGCGCGCGCGCGGGCGATGTTCCGATTGGAGCCGGAGAAGATCAGGAAACGGCTCTGACGGTCGGGGATTTTGATTGTTGTTTTGCCGGGGAGGGTGGTGGTGCGCGGGAGGGGAGGAGGTGGGGGTGAGGTTCTCTCTAGGGGTTTTTGGTTGATTCTCCGCCATGGCCGATACGACCGCGATTCCTGCCTCCGTGGTCCGCAATCTGTCCGATAAGCTCTACGAGAAGCGGAAGAACGCCGCACTCGAGGTCTGGGTTATCGCTTTCCCTTTTCGAAACTTTTAGTTGCTGACTGTCGGGTGATGTTGATTGGGGTTTGTGCGCGTGCGCGATGTGAATTGTGTGTGTAGATTGAGGGAATAGTGAAGCAGCTCGCCGCAGCGGGGGATCATGATAAGATTTCCGCGGTGATCAACTTGCTGACGTATGAATTCACGTATTCTGCGCAGGCGAATCACCGGAAGGTACGCCGATTGATGAGTTTCTAGTCGAACTAGCGCTCTGAGGATTTTGATTTTGTTGATTGATACTGCGGGCTTTTACTGTTGAGTTTTGGTTGGTGGAGTGTGGAGTCCATTTTTATGTCTGTTCTCTGGTAGGGAGGACTGATTGGGTTAGCTGCTGCAACTGTGGGGTTGAGTACTGAGGCGGCTCAGCATCTTGAGGTATTTCCTTTTCTCCCGTGTAGGCAAATTTACTTGGATGTGATACAGCGACCCCAGAATCCCAGAGACTCATCCTGCTGGAAACAAATAAATTTCATTTTGTTCCTTAGAGTTCACTGAGGTTTTCATTCCAATGTGTTGTGTTTTTATGATGGCGTCACTTTTCTTTTCATGATCTCCACAAGCAGCTTACCAAGCGCAGCCTAAGTGATTGTGGCCAATTCTTTTGAATGATGTTGCATGTTCGCTGGAGATGTTCTAGATTTTTAGTTTCATCCTCCCATGGCCACACCTATAGTGGAAATGCATGATTCTGATTGTAGGGAAGACATATCAGTCTATCTAGATGATTTGTTGATGCTAGGTTTTTGCCAATGACCAGCGTTAATGCTATATCATCAATAGGGAATGAAGGGGGAAGGGGATTTCTCTTTTTTCAACTCACTTGACAGGGATTCTTGGAGGATATCGCTAGGTTAACAGAGGAACTGTTGTCATACCCAGGACACTATCGTTTTATACTTCTAAGTTCTTGTGCCTAGAGTTGAGCACATATAGGGGCCTTATTTCCTATGTATCAAACTGGATTTTGCTTACAGTCTTAATTCGGATGAATATGTCTTACAGTGTTGTGCTTTGTTGTCATGTTACTGCTGCTTTGTCTCATCTATATTTGCTTCTGCCAGCAAATTGTGCCACCTGTACTTAATTCATTTGCTGATCAAGATAGCAGAGTTCGTTATTATGCTTGTGAAGCACTGTATAATATTGCAAAGGTGAGGACTGATTGGAGTGCTTCTATTGTACACGCTTGTCTTTGAGTATTGCTTTCTGACTTGTTTTGCCACTTTTGGATTGTGCGCAGGTTGTAAGAGGGGATTTCATCATCTTTTTTAACAAAATATTTGATGCCTTATGCAAGTTGTCTGCAGATTCAGATGCCAATGTGCAAAGCGCTGCTCACCTATTGGATCGGCTTGTAAAGGTAAATGGGTTTACTTTCAAGTTACAGAAATATAATCTGTCACTTACCATTTTGCTTCTATTTGTTTGAACCGGTTTTCCACGTGTCTGCTATTATAACAGGACATTGTCACCGAGAGTGATCAATTCAGGTACGTTGTATATTGATCGCAATTGCCAGATTTGAAAGTTTGAAAAGTATCTTTGGATTTGTCAAATCATAAATATGCTATTTTCTGTCCATTACATGTTTATCCTGATTGTTTTCTTTCTTGTTATCAGCATTGAAGAATTTATACCCTTGCTGAGAGAGCGTATGAATGTCTTAAATCCATACGTTCGCCAATTTTTAGTTGGATGGATTACTGTGTTGGACAGTGTTCCGGACATTGATATGCTCGGTTTTCTTCCTGATTTCCTAGATGGTAAATAGCTACTCATGCAAATAGATATTTTCCCTTTGTTTGTGATTAAATTACCCTTATAAATGGCAACTTACATAGAGTCTATCGTCTTTAGGTTTGTTTAACATGTTAAGTGATTCAAGCCATGAAATTCGACAACAAGCTGATGCAGCTCTATCAGAGTTTCTCCAAGAGATCAAGAACTCCCCAGTATGTTTTCTTACATATGATGAAATCCTTTTTGCTAAAGACACTGCTTAATGCATCTTATATTAGTGATAAAAATTATTGCATTTTGTTGCATTGGCCTCCCTTTCATTAGATTTCTATTTATACCTGGAATTTTGATTCAAAAAGTCTTTCTGTTGAATATGATCTCCTGACTCAAGCAGTGCTCCTATTGAAAGTCTGTAGATTATGGCCGCATGGCCGAGATATTGGTGCAGAGGGCAGGTGCTCTTGATGAGTTTACAAGGTTAACAGCGGTAACATGGGTAAGTTTAAAATGCATTATAAGCATTCTCAACGTCTAAATTATGATTGTCCTGAGTTAATTATCTGGATTTACTATCCTATTACTTTGTCTATTGAGCATGGTTTATTAGATAATGACAAGATGATTTTATCTGTGGATTTCATGCCAGTCCAACAATTCTAGTTGATTTTCACTATCATTTTGCAGATCAATGAGTTTGTAAAACTCGGTGGAGATCAGCTTGTTCCTTATTATGCTGACATTCTAGGAGCTATATTACCATGTATATCTGACAAAGAAGAGAAAATTAGAGCAGTAAGTTACTTGCATTTTGCTCTTGCTGCTTCTTTTCTTTGCCTTAGCTCTTCTTCTTCTTCTTCTTTTCCCATGAACTTTTTGTTGTAATTTTGCCATTACTTTTTTATGTAAGGTTGCTCGGGAAACGAATGAGGAGCTCCGTATGATCAGGGCGGATCCTTCAGAAGGTTTTGATGTTAAAGCAATACTATCGATCGCAAAGAGGTGCACTTTATTTCCTTTAGTTGATAAAGCTAATTTCTTGATACTGGCTGTTGCCTGCCTGGTTCAGGTTTTGAGGAACAGCCCAAAGGTTCCTGTTTTATTTTGGCATGATGTTGCATATTAAAAAAGCAGAACAATTGTGAGCCAAAATATTTTACTGGAATGTCTAGAAAGGTTAGGACCTGTTTGTTTATACTTAAGCTAAGTAAGAAGTACCTTTTTGTTTTCCCACCAAAAGTCAAAATATTTAAATTTTAACAAATAATTAAAAATTATATGCAATTCTACGGGTCAACATTCTAGTGTTGTGAAAGTTTTAAGAGTTCTTTATTTGAAAAAAGTTGAAATGTGCGAGCTGCAAGATTTAAATTAAGGAAAAAGTAAAAGGTGAAAGTCAATTTTAACAGGATCTTAGAATTTGTGACGGAGTTTTCAGTTTAAAAGAGTTCAAACCAATATTAGGGAAAAACTTATCCAAAAGAAAATGTGAACTATACGAAGTGAACCCAATGTACCAAACACATTTTTGTGAAAATGTGTCATTCAACATCAAACACACAAATATTTGCAGTGAAATGAAAATTGGAATTTTTTTTTATCAGAATGCACAATAACTTGTTAATATTCACTGCCTCTACGTCTGTGCTTAGATGATCATTCTTAGGAGGGGTTTTTTGGATTTGGTTGTGATTCTTATTTAGGAAGCTGATTTGTGCACAGTCATGACTTCTGATCTTTTATTATTATAGGCAACTATCAAGTGAATGGGAGGCCACTAAAATTGAAGCATTGCATTGGATATCAGCTCTCCTAGAGAAGCATCGTCTTGAGGTACCTTTGTTGTAATATGCAGTCCACTTGTAGCCAATGGCTAAAGTTATTTATCACAACATTTAACAACCATTGGTCATTCTTTATTTTGGTCCTTGCCAATTTGATTTATAGAGTTGTCCAGCTCTCTGATTTTGTCTCACTATTCACTATATTTTATAAAAGTGCCTATTTTAAAAACTCTTTCCCTGCAAAATTTCTTTGCTTGACGTTATTCTTTGTTGCAGTTTACATTGGTAAGGGAGTCGTGTTTTTTGCTGTGATGTACATCATTTACTTTATTTTGTTACCTACAAGAAGAATGTATACCATATAATACTCTATGTTGTCCTGGTTTGAGTGTGTGTGGATCTTCTTAATGAAACTGTCATGGAGTTGATTTAAGATGGTATATTTGCATGAAATTCGTCAGCAGTGTGGGCCTTGATCTTTTGGTGATTGAGGGTACTTACAGGTTCACTTGAGGACTAGATTGGTAGGACAGGTTCTGTGCTGGTAATGTTAATATTCTGTAGTCATTAATCAGGATGAATGGATAATGATCTTTTGTATTAATTAAACCGCGAGGTTTGAGGTTTGCTGGGCCTACAGGGTAGGGTGTGCCATTGTTTAAGTAAATATCCAAACAAGATATAGAAATTTCTAAATGATTAGACTACGGGTGATGGTCTTGTCCAGTGTAATTCCTCGTCTTTTGGTTTTTTGGACATTTTTTTCCTTGTTGGTTATCCTTAACTTGGTAGTCTTTTTTCTTGATAGGTTTTGTCTTATCTAAATGATATCTTCGACACGCTTCTAAAGGGCCTATCAGATCCTGTAGATGAGGTAATCGTCCTTGCTTGGTTATTATGTGTTAAACTCTACTTCAGGATCTTCATATGGTCATCATTCATATTATTGTAGTTATTTTTCCAGTTTTGGCAGTTGGAATTTTTGTGTTATTAGTATGCCTTATAGATCTTACCAGTTTTGACATGAGCTTGTTGTTGCGGGGAATGCTGGGTACTTAGTTTCAGCTTGCTGCACTGCGATACCTGAAGTCATTTCTTGGAAGTAATGCGAACGAAAAGAATTTGAAGACTCATTATAATTGGAGAGTCTGTAACTGATGTGAATAGCCATTTTCGTCTGACAGATTCTAGTTGAGGTCAATGTTAATTTATTGCCTGGGGCTCATTGGAAGACCAGGAGCAGCTTCTTAGATTTAGCTCCCATGGAAACTTGAATATCAGTAGTAAATAATCAGATAAGAGATTTCTTGTAACAATGCTTGGGAGCATTAATGAGACAGCCCTAGAATTTCATTGTTGATTTTGTTGTTGCCCTAGTCCACTAATGCTTACTACGTTCAAGTCACAAGGGCTTTTCATTTCAAAGTCTACGAAGCATACTAGAATCCAGAGTTAGTGCACAACATTGGGGAAGCTCAAAAAGTACATAATCGGTAGGCAAAAACAAATGATAAGCCTGATTAATTTTTTTCCATTAAAAAGTTATTGTCCTCAACTTTATTTATCTGTTGGTATTATTGATCATCTTTTGCCTTCCTTTTTGCATTTGCTCAACCAAACATATTTTTTCCTCACCCCCTCCCCTAGTTCTGTATTACTTAGGTATTTGTCATGCAAGGCAGTGGACTTCTATAGCTGATTCTGGATTTGTTGTCAACAGGTGGTCCTGCTTGTTCTTGAGGTTCATGCATGTATAGCAAAAGATGAGCAGCACTTCCGCCAGCTTGTTGTTTTCCTAGTGCACAATTTTCGGGTCGATAAGAATCTTCTCGAGAAGTGGGTTTCCTTCTGATTTTATTTCTTATTTTTTACTTTCAGAGTTTTTCCTTTACTTCTGTAACCATGAGTTGGAAAATAGTATGCAACTGCTCCTTTTCTCTTCTCAGATTTTGATTTTGTTTGCTTATAATCTTTTGATATGTGTGTCACCTTTTATGTGTACTTCATTTCCTCTAGGCGCGGTGCTTTGATAATCCGCAGACTCTGTGTGCTTTTGGATGCTGAAAGAGTCTATCGGGAACTTTCTACAATACTAGAGGGAGAAGCCGACTTGGATTTTGCATCAACTATGGTTCAGGTTCTGTCATATACTTGAGGCAAAATAAATTCTATCCCTCCCAAACTCACAAACTTAAATAGCTGGGGTCGGTTCCAGAACCTTACGGGGGAGGATTAGTTGTTCTGTTAATAACTTTATTTTTTCTGTTTCAGGCTTTGAATCTCATTTTGCTCACTTCTTCCGAATTGTCTGGACTCAGAGATCTTTTGAAACAATCCCTAGCTAATGTTGATGGGAAGAACCTATTCGTATCATTGTATGCTTCGTGGTGCCATTCACCAATGGCAATAATAAGTCTTTGCTTACTAGCTCAGGTAGGAATATATAGATTTATCTGAAAAAGTATTTCTGAGAATCTCTGCCCTGCACTTTAATTCTATTATATATCTTTAATTCGTTGGATATTGGGTACAGTGTTTTACTTTTCATTATCTAATTATTTCCATTTCTTCAGCTTTTTTACTTTGTTTTAAATTTTTTATGGGCTTTTGTGAACTTTTTGCATATTAGTTTGTGTTTCGAGATAGTTTTACCAGAAAGGGAGTTTTAGATGTCTTAACTCTTCTGAAGTTGTACATTTAACTTCTATTATGTGATTTGACAGACATATCAGCACGCGAGTGCTGTGATTCAGTCTCTTGTTGAGGAAGATATCAATGTCAAATTCTTAGTTCAGCTGGATAAATTGATTCGGCTTCTAGAGACTCCAATCTTTGCTTATCTAAGGTTACAGGTTGGTGTGGCTTAGATCCTAATTGCTTTGTTTTGAATTTTGTGTTTTGCATGCTTTATGCTTTATAATTATAGAAAAGTAAGATGCTGATATTGTCATTTGGTTATAAATGGTATATTAGAAATGAACAGCTTATGTGTTGGAAATCACACTATTAGCTTGAAAGTTGAGGGTAGATGTCGATAAAAAGATCCAGAAATGCCCTCAGTATGGTGGAAATACTAAAGAAAACCAACTGTTTTAAGCTGGTGGCTATAATTTATTATGTTGATCAATTTTGATGCATAAGTGCCTGACTTATTAGGTTTTCCTTGTGGATAGTGTGTCCTGCTTACCTTAAGTAAATTTTAGCATATTAATGGCATTCTTCTTTTTCCACCATTTACTTATAATGAATTTTTACCGCATGACCAGCAAGTCTAAACATGTAATACATTATCCTATCTGTCGATCCCTCCTCTTAAAACTTATGGAACTAGGGGACAACTGCCGAGTGTATATGCTATTGGTGGTTGCTAAGTTTAACGGCTGCCTCTATAACTTTTAAGACGTGTCATCATCGAAAGTGAACTTCATTCTAGTCTTGTGCACGCAAGTTATTTTGTGCGATTCTGCTAAGGCAAAAGTAGGTTGATCAATTTGCAAGGTTTTGTTCTAGGATGATATGAGCACATGGAGAGGCCACTTCAGTTTCCAATCTATGATCTGGAACATTGAAGTACGTAAAAAAGTGGAAACAATGTACCTGGATCGCAATTTCTGGGGTTATAGGAAACTGTGGATGCTAATTTATTTTAGGCTTCTGGTCTTCTGGTTCCTATCATTGTCACTGATGTTATACACTCTTGTGCTTATGTTATGCTGTCTCATACTTGATGTTTATTTAATATACTTTTCCTTTTGTTTGTCACACTAGACTGTTTAATATACCTTTGCTCCTTTTTGCAGTTACTTGATCCAGGAAGATACATGTGGTTGTTAAAAGCTCTCTATGGACTCTTAATGTTGCTTCCACAGGTATGCTGATGTTGTCTCTTTTCAGTTTGTAGATCTGCCTCCTTAGATTTTGGTGATTCTTTTCTTCTTTGCCCCTCTTGGAGTAGTGGGAGGGAGGGACAATTTGTTCTTTCATTGGTAAATGAAGCCAAACCATAACATTTAGGACGAATTTGTGGTGGAGTGTGGTCTCATCAAAAATCTTAAAGCTTTTAATAGTTATGGATGTCAAGAATTTCCCTATGTCTTGCTAAGTGCTCCTTTAATTTCACTGAAGTGCTTGGTTTTCTTTATGATTTTGAATTTTGAATAGAGGTTTAGATACCATTGTCGAATGAATTATTATCAACAATGCTACCATGAATTCATGCCTGCATTTTCTGAAAAGTAACATTTAATTTGCTAGATATTTGATCTGCTGCCATGACTAGAATGAAGTTTTATATTTATTTTGGTTTAGTAAATTAAAGCTAGGTCTGCATTGTTCATATACTTATTTCTGCTTGCTTTCACAGTAGTTTAGTTCATCCAAAGTTTTTGCTGTGGGTCTGTGACCATGTGCTTCTTGATGTAGTCGATTTGAGCCTTTGCTGACATATTCAGGACCGGGCACTGCATTTATCAAAATGTTGCTAGGATTTTGGTGTAGATGATAGGTCTATAGGTAGATATGTAAAGCGGGTTGTACAAGGGACTATACAAATTTTCTTCATTCTTTAGTATATGTCCATGATCCTGGTCTGTGTTCAATCTCCAATTCATCCCAATCGGACTCGATTGCAGCAAAGCGCCGCCTTTAAGGTACTTCGAACACGATTGAAGACAGTGCCTTCATACTCTCTCAGTAGTGAACAGATCAAGCGAACTTCTTCGGGGAACCCATACTCTCAAATTTTGCATCATATGCCAAGTGGATCACAAATCATGGAAGATGGTGACATAAGCCGAGATTTGGGGAGTGTGCCTAATGGTATCAACTTTGCTGCGAGGCTTCAACAATTTGAGCAAATGCAGCGGCAACATCGTCTGCATGCAAAATCAGAGTCACTGTCACAGTCACAGTTCCGTAATAATTCCACTTCATCAAAGGTTTGTTGAACTCATATGCAACACTCTACGGTCAGTTGTGTCAGCTGTCTAGAAGGGTTGTGTTTGTGATATTTGGATCAAGTAAATCTAATCACAGTGGTTTTTTGTATGTTTTAATTTTACCTAAGGTAGTATGCTCCAAGTTTGGCCCTCAAAAGGTGCTATGACTAAAGATTTAACAGGATGACATGATTCTTACAAGTTGATTATAGAGGCTTCTGAGATGAGAGCTGCTTGACAAAATTCTAATGCTTGTCGTTAGATGAGACTATATGTCAGAGTGGGGAGGCAAAAGAATTGGTCAATAAGAGAGAAGTTTGTTTTGGTTGGACAGTTCCTGCTAATCAATGGCTGTGCCTGATTTCATTATGTGAATTTTCCTCATGTTGCTGTGTCAAATGTTTTCTGATAGTGCTGGCTGCCTGGCCTGGCCAAATAGTCGAATGTCAATCATATTTCTGCCGTGGTTCTTGTGCAGGAGATGCAAAAACCAGAAGAACCCTCGCGATCTGTGTCAGACTCTAACAGGCCGTCTTCAAGATCATCATCAAGGAGAGGACCAGGGCAGTTACAGCTATAATTAGATTGCTGGTTGCTGCTACTGCTGGCCGGAGCTACTTATTTACTTGTCTCAGTAGAGGTCGGCTGTTGGTGAGGTCTGGCATAAAGTGTAAAATTGCTGTATATTGAGTAGCCTTTTTTTTTTTTTCCTGTTAAATTGTGGAGGTCAAGATGAAAAATTGGGTTTCGATTTACGGTAAGCCTCAAGTTGCAGATCCTCTTTTTCGGCTTTTTCCCAGGATTTGCTCATGTGGTTCTGTCGTTTTTAATTGTAAAAATCACATGGGCTGGAGGGAAGTATTTTATTTAGGGAGGTGCAGTCCCCTCATTCATCTGTTATACATGCAAGTTTACTAAATAATAACGTCCATTTGTCTGCACGTCTTGTGGAATGACACGTGAATTTTTCTCTCGCATTTTTGGCACTTAATAATCATCTCATGTGTTGTGTTTATTGGAAGTACAGTTCTGGTGGCAGGGTTGTTGGTGGACTAAGATTCAGGTAAGACCACCATGTCCAAAACTGCACCCTGAATGGTGAGCCGAGCGATGCTCTCATTGATTTCAGGTGAAAACCGTCGGTAGTCGGTTAAGTTCCCACTCATTATGATATTGATATGCGGTGTCCTGTGTCCCGGGTTTTTAAGGTGGTCATTATCTTGAAAGTTGCTCGTGTCTGGAGATGAGCATCAAATATGATTTTCCCCCGTTGTACAAGTAGCGATATGAAGCTGCTAGTCAACGTTTTGAGGACAGCGTAAACACTCCTGTCGGAGAAGAAAAGGAGAGACTTTGTACATTCTATACATCCACCTATACACAAATATAACTTGAGAAGAATTTCTCCCCTATGAGAACTCGAAACCACATTGAGAGGCGTACTGAAGGCTTAGCCCAGGCCACTAAATTCGAGATGCAACCGTGTAAACTTGAGGATCTGAGCGGAATAAGTAGAAATGAAGGAGGATTTACAAGCACGATGTCACAAAGCGAAGGACGTTTTTT
Source organism: Eucalyptus grandis (assembly GCF_016545825.1). Lineage (NCBI taxonomy): Eukaryota > Viridiplantae > Streptophyta > Magnoliopsida > Myrtales > Myrtaceae > Eucalyptus > Eucalyptus grandis. The sequence goes on from NC_052618.1 coordinate 44,785,521, forward strand.
TGTCCATTAATGCACGATATGACCCGATTGCTGTACAAAGAGAGCCGTTGCCTAAAGAGAGCAGTGTCAGAGGCAACACCGGCTGCAGATAGAATTATCATAGATTGCCGTAGCTGTGTGTACAAAGGAAGCCTCCATTTCTAATGATCTGAAGGTAAAACCGATGATGGATAGATCTACATGCTCAGACAGCCAAAAAGTATCAAGCTGAACATTCTCGGATTGCCAAAAACTACACATCTGGCAATGTAAAAATACAGTACACAACTGCGGACTATCATGATGGGTAACACAAGCTCAGGAGGAATTTAGCATGCATGAACACAAGAAGCCATAATGGACCCACCCCACAACTCATACGTTAAGCAGCTAAGCCATTCTATTTACACAGTTCGACGGTTTTCTTACAATATCACAGAGCATAGATCTTCTCGTGGTCAGAGTAGTCGTCAACATCTGAAATGTTCGCCGAGTAGGACCAAGAAAAAGATTTGCTTCCACTAGCCCTCCTAATGCGTCTTTGGGAGTCGCCATTGAAACACCCAAAGCGCTGCCGGAAAACAAAGTAGCACATGCTTGCAAGTGTCCCTATGAGAATAGGTGCCCCCATTACCGTTACCGTAATAGCCATCCATGAACTATCATCTCCCACCACCACAAATGCTACCGACAGAAAAGATCCACAGGTGCATGCGCATGCAGCCCACATTAGCTTGTTGACTACAGAGACAACCCGTTTTTGAGCTCTGGTATCCCAAGCCACCAAGGTGATCTGAACCACCACAACGGCTAGTGAGATGAAGAGTGCTGTGGCATTCAGAAGACAAAACACCCGAAAACCAACTTCATGAGCAATGTTAGCTTCCCCAGCTTCTGGTCCGGTTCTTACATACAGACCAGGAAGATTAAAAATAGCCAAAAAAGCTATGGAGGCAAAGAGAACTGCAACAACAGTGATAGAGTTTGTAGTGTTCTGGACAGCTTCTCTGTGAAGTTTCCTCAGTTCCTTTGCAATACCAGACACTCTTCGGTTTGTTTTCTCATTTTGTAAAAGTTGTGAGTGCACCTCATGCTTAATATCACTGACAGTCCTTTTGAGTTCCATTGCCTCATCCATCTGCCCGACAGCCCTGGCATGCTTAGCACCAGCTTCCTTTAGAGCTTCCTTGATGTCCAACGAAGATTCTCCATAGGACAATTTATCTGCCAGATCCATTGCAGTTTCTTGTTGATTATTAATAGCATTGACTTCGAGGTCTGAATAGCTTAGGAGAAGATGTAAAATCTGCAAAGAAAAACGATATAATCAGGACACAAGCACCGCATGAAATGACGAAGAGAAGGAAAACAAGGAACTTCTAATTTTAAATCGTCAATGACAGGCATTATTTAAAAAAAAAAAAAAAAACCACTAGTTTCCAAAATGTTAAAACTTTACATCCTCATGATTATGAATCCAATGAAATCTTTTCTCCTCCACATCCCTCTGCTTAACAGCAACTACAAAAACTCTCAAGACATTTTCTTCAGAGATATTCATTACTTCTATTTACAAGAGGGATTGGAGTGCAAGTAGTGGTGAAGCCGTGACTGTGACCAGCCAAACCCAAGGCTGAGAACTGTATGAATATCAAGATAAACTATACATGAAGAGTGTAAAAAAGCCATAAATTGGATTCTGTTGCAAAATCAATCTAGCTAAAAGTCTGGATGACTGCAGTCTAACTTAGTCTCCACACAAATTTGTTTGACACAATTGTGACTACTTGCAGTAGTATCATGCCTACTCATTCAACCAACAGCCACTTTCAAGTCAACAGAACGTCCCACCACATCCTCCAACAGCTCAATGAATATCATAGGAGGGAAAACATAGCCACGATCAGATGCATCCTCTATTCTGATCCCTCACAATCAATCATGCTTAGATACCATGAAGTTGGATGGTCGATGAGACAGAAATGTGATGACATTGCCTTTGCTGGAGTATAGCAAAATATAGGAAGGATGCAAAAGGCATGTGGTGCTGAAGTCTGGGGCATAGATTTGCAACTTGAACTGAACTCCACGAAGATTTAAAAATTACAATGTCTGGAGTCGAGGACAAGATATGTGGGAGTTTGTAGATGCTAGCCATGAGAGATTAGACTCCCTATGGTGGCAGTTTGTTCTAGAAAAGCTACTGTTTACCACCAGAGATGGGAATTTAATTGCTGACATACACAATTAATCTTGCAAAGTGAGCATAAATTGTCACTAGGGCTATGAAAGAGATAAAACACATCAGTTAGGGCTGCAAAGATGTACAGTCATGACCCTAATGAAGGCAGGTGTATTCACAAAAAAATTGACCAAGATGTCTCAGCTTGAGCATGAAGGAGAAAAATCAGTGACAAAACATTGCAAACATCATCCTACTGACACTAGTACAATGCAACAGACTAGATGGCAAAGCAGCAGTGATCATCTTGTTCCCTATGCTTGAGTAGCTTAGTAAAGTATCCCAGAAGTAAGAATTAAATGAATACGAACTTAACCCAACAATGATGCAGTACAAACCTCCCAAAAGGGGAGACGCTGCTGTAAATGGATATTAACAGCCCTCAGCTCTACCATAAAATAGGGTTGCTTCAATTGAATGTGTCTAGAGGAGATGATACCTCAGGACGGCATTTTCTTGTGGCTATGTGCACAGCTGTGTTGCCCTTCTTGTCCCGTTCATTCAGTATTGTGTGATCAGCAAGCAAAATCTCCTCCACAACGTCAGTTTTCTGACCCTTTGCAGCCATGTGGAGCACAGTTTGGCCCTTCTTATCCTTGATGCATACAATTCCAGGATCCCTCTCTATCAATGTTTTTGCCATTGGAAGAGAACCATATCTTCCAACAAAATGCAGGGCTGTTTTCCCATTCTTCCTCACTATGCTTAATGAGCTCAAATCAACTTCCAAAATTGCATCCACCACATCCAAGTGGCCGTTTTCAGCTGCTGAATAGAGTGGACTAGTGTTTTTGGAGTCACATGAGTGGCAAATCTCGGGCCAAATGGTCAGAAGCTCTTTCACGATCCCTGGATAATGAAGATAGATTTAGCATAAAAAGAAAAAGTATACAAATGACCTAAGACTTATAATGAAATTAGTAGACCCTAAATTTAGTAACTATCAAACTCATGCCTCCAAATTTATAAGACAAACATCAAAATAAGTTTACAAGTAGGCACTCATGACTGGAAAATCCAAAGAAGATAGCTATACCAGTTTGTAACACGGCAACTCAAGATCTTAACACTGATCCTATTGGCGACTACCACTATGAATAAGAGACTGTAGTGTGATAATCTGTTCTAGCCTTCTTCAGTCAGCACACGAAATAAATGACAACCTGAAGAACCAGTGGACCAATTGCCTCTCTCCCTCTCTCCTATAGAAAAAAGTTTCTGCCAAAGAATCTGACATGCTGTTCTTCTACATAACATGATTAGGTGATTGTAATCATCATGTAATCACAGGAAGGTTCTCCCACTGGAAAGCAAGACCCGACCACAATTGCGAAACTACATCACTGGATGAGGGTACTTAATTATGCAATCCACTTCAATTCAAATCATCGGAAAAGGTATCTGGATACAGGGTCGAATTGATTGTTCGGTGGCAACTGTTGAATTGAGAATCCTCACAAGCTGGTAAATCCGAGGGTAGAGTTGACCCAAAAGAACACAACACTGAATTCCTTAGACCAAATCTAAATCCCAAACTGCCATCAGTTCATCTAACTGAAGGAAATAGCGATCTAGACTACAGTGTGTCAGCGTGCACTGTTAAAGCTCGGGCCTTTAACTCTAAATAAGAACAAAAGGGTCGATAAGCACGTAATCAAGCTCGTTTTTTGTCCCTTTCCCCTTCTAAGAACCCACTCAGAATCAAGCAACAAAAATCAACGCGCTCGAAGGGAAAATCCGAAGCCAGAGGGCGAGAGCCGGAGAATCGGGGGACGCACCCAGGTGGCCGCGCTTGGCGGCGACGTGGAACGCGTCCAGGTCGGCCTTGGACCTGATCTTGACCTGCCGGACATCGCAGAACTGCAGCAGGTAGCGGAAGACCTCCCGCAGGTTGTTCGCCGCGGCGACGTACAGCGCGGTCTCCCCGGCGTCGTTCTGCATGGACATGAGGTCGGCAACGGCGGAGGACGAGGGCGACGACGACGACGCCGACGACGAGGACGACGAGAACGACCCCCCGCCCCCCGACGGCGACGGCAGCGGGGGCGAGGGGTCGCCGTCGGTGAGCTTGGCGACGATCTCCCGGAGGGACGGGAGGTCGCCGGATCGGACGGCGGCGAAGAAGGACTGGTGGGTGATGAAGCGGAAGGACTTGGAGTCCATCATCGGAGCTCCCGGCCGGCCCAGAACGCCGCGGCGAGCTAGAGAGAGAGAGAGGAAGAGAGAGAAAGCGATGGATTGCTTCAGAGGGAGGAATCTGTCTGCAAGTTGGGAGTGATGGAGATGGAGAGAGAGGTGGCAGTTACTGTTACTGAGGTTTTTGTCGTGGGGTGGCATTTTTTGTGCGTTTTCAACGAGGACGAGACCGCCCCCACACGGACGTGATTGATTGTCCTGAGGAGGGACAAAAAAAAAAAAAAAATAGATTTATTAAAAACGTCTGTTCCATTTGATAATTCCTCAGAATTTATAATAAAAAAAACATTAATTCAATTTATTTAATTAAATCGAAAAGTCTGTTTAATTTAGTATCCAATGGGTGAGTTGCTTGATTCGTTCAATTAAAATAATCGACGGCAATTGGAATCTTGATGGGTATGTTAGTAAAATCGATGCTGATAGTGATCGTTTTCTGTCTTTGATGATGAGAGGTTAATAATGCGATTATTGAGTTTTAGTTGTCTATAAAATGGATTTTTAATTCTATTTTCAGCCCTTTCAATTGTCATCGCTTAAAGATAGGGGTGATTGGATTTTTCCCCCCCTGTAGTACTCATTAAGTTAATTCCATACTCATCCGTGTTTCTAGTGTGGAAATTGACCTTTTTTGTTAGGTAAGCAGTAATTATTGCAAAATAGATTGATAGCGTGTCTTAATAGTATCTGACTTTTAGTTTTTGTTTAATCTAAATCTTGTTGTGGAAGCACTTCGAATTTTCTTTTTCTAATCCTAGATGCCCAGGACTTTCATAATATACAGATCGTAATACGTCCAATTCGCATATATTCCTCTCTTAACTTTTTAAAATTTGTATAGTATTTTAAAATTTAACTAAAAAGAAAAAGGCACTTTTAAATTTAGACTAACTTTTAAACAAACAAGAACAGACGGAGAGCATGTGAGCAGCTGGACAATCAACTTCTTTTTCTTTTTCTTGTGCAAGATTCCATTGCTAGTGAAGGACGGTGTAAAATTCACTAGATGATAGGACAATCCTTACCGAGTTTTATATATTGGTCATTCATCAACTTACATTTGAATTTACGAATATAGAGATACAACATGGGCCTTATGTCTAAATGGGATAAGGTGAGTATGAACAAGCAATTTTCTTATTAGGCCCCACCAATTGACATTTGCTGTATTCATGTTCAATCGATATTACACAAGAAAAATTAATATTTTTCAACCATGGATGGCAAAGATTTTTAGGTATGGTACTAGATTGGACCCAACCTAAGCCAGCCGATAGATCACGTCAATATTACACATGTCTACTTGATTAATAAGTTACCAACTTGCATTAAAATGTGACAACTATCACTATAGATGTTTTTGCGAAACTTTGCTAACCCATTAAAATTTCTCCGTATCTACATCATCATTAGGTTACAATTTTGGCCTTTGAATTTTGTGGATGATTGTGGAAATGAATTGATGACCTTTTAGAGGAATGATAGGTGTTTGAAATTTCGTAACTTATAATTTGAGATTAACTAGTTCTTATAAAATTGTCGATATCTATCGTGAAAGGCAATCGCAATTTCCACTCGAACTTCGGCTATATATACCCTTTTTGAGAGTTAAAATGAGGGAACAATCCAAGTTGTGAGTCCAACAGTTTCACTTCTTATTTTTTTTTTCTTTCTTATCCTCCTCCTTCTCTATTCATGGCCTCCGTGAGCTCCACGATCAAGAACCAGCATCAACGTGACGGGAACTCGCAACATTGAATCGATCACCACACAAACAATTAGCAGCAATCCTAATTGAATAAAAAAAACACAGTCCAAACCGAGCAAACTTCTCCAGAGCTGCATCATACACCTTTGGGTCGTCCTGACTCCTGAAGTGATCTAGACGCGGGGAGAGAGAGAGAGAGAGAGAGAGTGTGTCTTAAGTTGATTGGCTACTATTTTTCCCTTATAGAAGATAAGAAACAAAAGCCGTTCATTCGCATCCGTATTCAGATTTGGACATCCGTGGCGAGACGCGTTCAGACGTCATCGGCGTCACTTCTCCACGGCCAACCCCTGCCTACCCTTTCACGCGTTCCCGAAGAGAGAGAGAGAGAGAGAGAGAGAGAGAGAGAATGAGGACGAGAGAGATAAAAAGAAGTGGGACTTTGGGACCCACAACTTGGATTGGTGGAGATGGAGAACACCTTGTGAAATTTCACCAGCATTTTACCAATCTTAATATATTACATATAATAATAAACAAAGGTTACTGATTGCATTTCGACGTACATTTGAAAATTAGTTGGGTTATAAAAACTGCTAATCTCCTTGTAGAGATATTATAAATATTTGAAAAACGAATCCTGATTTATTAGAAATCACTACCAATGTCTAATTAATTTACTGTCCTCGGCTTCAATCGTACCGACGTCCTTGGAATTTTACCAACTCATCTGTACGTGAGTATCTTAATGAATTATTAAATTTAGCTCTCTCTAGTAAACCACTTGTCATGGGAAATAAGTGATCGGAGAATAAAATAGACGGAATAAGAATAAAGCAGACATGTTTGTGTAACTTAGTTATAGTAACCTATATCATATAGAGAGTAATAATGAATTCTACTATAGATCAAGTAATATAATGAATATTACAATCACATACTCAAGTCACTTAAATGTACTTAATGTTTCTCAAGTCTCAATTATATTTAATATCTCACGTTATGTTTAGCTTTGTAATTTCTCATGAAATAATCTTTCAATCTTATGAAGGATTTACACAAATCTTACTACAAGATTTAATCAGTTCAAATACTAATTCTTTTTTAATGTAATCCACAAAAAAACCAGTGAAGAAACCCACGGCCAAACACTCGCGAAACGACATTCCAAGGCTCTGACAACGGCGTGCCCAAGTGGCGCTTCAATATTTCATGACCAACCAAAGCAATCCCGCATACACACACACATACATACGTGTGTATATATAAATGTTTATATATATCTTTTTTGAATTCTACTTGGCGATAACAACCAAGAAACATCATTATTTTTATTTCCTTTTATATTTTCTTCCATTTTTTGCTCTAATTCACCAAAATGAAGTTAGCTTTACTCGATTTGGGATGGCTGCAAATGATCCAAATCTTTTACTTTAATTGATTGGTCTTTCTTGCAATTTATCTTAGGCCGGGCTTCGTTCACGAGCTTAAACTTGAGATATATTATAACAATCTCTACCTTGACTCGATATTTGAGCCAAATCATAATCGCTTCGCTAAAAATTTGAACTCTAGCGCTACTCTTCCATAGCCCCCGATAGGCTCAACCGCCATAGATATTTTCCAAATCCAAGTCCCACTTGAACTTCGCCATAATCAAAGACCTCATTAGAACACCAACTCTACTTGCACATTTAAATACTTTGTAAGGATTTCTCGACACAATTTCTTTAACCATAGATAAAAAAAATAATTATTTCATCCATATTTGTTAAGAGATCAATTACGTACATTGTTAGTATCGGGAGTTATAGCAATTGTTGGCTTTATAGGCTCCACTTCACATAATCTACGTCGATTACATCGTTAGTACTTGCTGTCTCAAGAGTTTCTGGTTGTAACTTCACCTAAAGTTGAATATCATTTAGATTTTTATAAACATTGCTATAATCACTCTTAGTCAAAAGTTATGGAGACTCATCAAACATAACTTCTTTACTGATAACATGTGAATTTAATTACAAGCACCATAACTTGGACATAATATGGACAACCAATTATTCTAAGACCAAAACAATCGGCAATGTTACCTAACAATACTTCTTCGAGTCCAATTTCCAATCACAGTCGATGGAGATTTATTGATTAAATAGCTCACCATACTAAGGGCATCCGTCATGAATCTTCTAGGCATACTAGCACTAGAGAGCATTTTATGGGCCATCTCTAGTAATGTTCTACTTATTAATTCCACAATATATTGTGGTTCATTGGCACTAGCATAGTGTTTCATTATGTCTTCTTTCATGCAGAATTCATTTGATAGCTCAAACAAAAATCCATGCAACCATTAGTTTGCACATACTTGATCATCTTACCAGTTTTCTTTTCGATCAAAGCTTTCAGCTGCTTGATCTAGACAACAACATCAAACTTGTGTCTAAGCACAATCGGCCACATCTTCCTCAAGTAGTCATCAACAATTGTTAGTATGAATTTGACACTCTTCTTTGAATGATATTGCAACAACCTACAAATATTCAAGTAAACTAACTATGCAAATTTCGTGGTTTCTTCAATGGTTGTACTAAATTGTACATTTTGTTGTTGATTTAAATCACGCACCAGTATACATTTGGTTTGTTAGCAACATAACCACACAGCATATTTCTTTCACTTAAAATATTTAGGTTTCTCTTGTTAATGTGCCACAAACGCATATGCCACAATTTAAACTTTCAAACAAATGCATCTATATCTTTGAGGCGAAATCTATCACCATCTTACCTTGAAGTTCATATATGTTACTATGCTTGATTCCTTTTATTATCACCAATGTACCTCAAACAACTTTTAGATTTCCACATTCTACAAAATAGCGACATTTAGTTGAGTATAAGGTATTTAAGGAAATTAAGTTCTTATTCAACTCTGGGACATACCTCACTTTAGTTAATGTCCCCATGATGCTATCATACATTTTGATTTTAATATTGCCAACACCATACATTGCATTTAATGTTGTTTCCCAACTGCACTTTACTATTATCCAAGCATTGATAATTAATAAACCAATTTTTATTTGGTGTAGCATGAAAAAAGCAATCATAATCTGTAACCTATCCATCAAATGACAAATAATGAATGACAAACAAAACATAATCGGTACCATATGAATTATTAATAGCTATAGCTGCAACATCATTTGTAGAATCAACTATAATTCTCTTACCCTTCTTGTTTTTTTAGCTTACGGCAATTCTTTCTAAGATACTCTATCTTACCATGACTCTAACAAACAACACCACTGCTTCTAGACTGACTGTGTCTGTTTATGTCCATGCTAATCCTGCTAACACGTGTACTAGTTCTTCCTCTATTTTCACATACTAAAGTAGTAGATATAGGTTCACCAGATTCTCTTGTACAAATGCCCTCACTTACAATTAAATCTCGAACCTCATCAAACATCAAACTTATTGACCCAGATGAATTACTAACGGCAATAACAGTAATATTTCAACAATTAAGCAATAAGAATAATAAAATCAAAACAAGTACCTCATCTTCAAAGTCAATTTTGACTTAACTTTATTGACTAATAATTACATTGAATTCATTTATATGATCTGCAACTGATGCACCTTCACTCATATTCAAGTTAAATAGACATCATCAAATAGACCTTATTGGTCGTAGAGAGCTTTTTATACATATCCGACATGGCTTTTATCAAATTAATAGTGGTATTCTCCTTCATGATATCAAATGCAACATTACAAGCCAATATCAATTGAATAACACCCGTAGCTCGTCTATCCAACAATTCCTAATTAGCTTACTTCATTGTCTTTAGCTTTTCCCTACTTAGGGGCAAGTGCAGTTTTCATCTTATAGAAATAGTCCTCAATTTGTATCTTCCAAAAACCAAAATTCTTCCCGTCAGATTCGTTGATTCTCACTTTTTCTTCTTTTTTTGTCATTGATTTGCTTCAACTCAGCCAAGCCTAGCTTTGATGCTGATTGTTACAAAAAGCAAGCAATCAAATAATAAAATAAATAGAACAAGAAAATAAATCGGACACTATATTTACGTGGTTCGATTATAGTGACCTACGTTAATGGAGAGAGTAGCAACAAATTCCACATAGATTAAGTAATACAATGGAGATTACAACTACACTCTAGTTACTTAAACACACTATATGTTTCCCCAGCCCTAATTACACCAAATATCTCATGCCATGTTTACCCCTGCAATTCCTTACAAAATAATCTCTTAATCTCACGAAGAAATTACACAAATTTTACCACAAGATTTAATTGGCTTGAACACTAATTTTTCTTGGTTGTAATTCATGAACAAAACCAATGAAAAAAAAACCACGGCTAAGCACTTATGAAACAATATTCCAAGGCTTTGACAATGGCGTGCCCAAGCACTCACATAAAGTGACGCTTCAATATTTTGTGATATATATACATAGATAGACACACACACACACATTATTGCAAACAAGAGCACCATTGAAGTGAATAAATAAAAACAATTTTACGAGATAAATGTGCAGCACTAATCAACAATAGATTATGAAAAGGAAATTCGTCTCTTGTAAACAAAACGAGTTGCGATCAAAGTAAAAGAGTGTAGAGAAGAGAATATGAACATAGAGATTATAGTGGTTTGGCTTAATCCAAGCCTACGTCCACTCTTCCACACTGACAGCCCACTGGCTGGATTTCACTATCAACAAAAGAGATGTTACAGAAAAGCTCTTCCTTGATTCCACAATGTAGAGACTCTACTACACTTCCTCAAGGTCTCTTAAAGATATATACTCTCTTTTGCGTACAAGATTTTGCTCAACAGTTTAATTGACAAAAAACCAGGAGCTTCAGACTTTGGAATTCTTCTATCGCGCATCCACTCAAACAATTGGAACATCTTCCTTATATACTCCTTTATGCCATCACACCCGTTGGCACTTACCAAAGGAATTCTTCCAATCTACCTGTTGGACAGAATCAATTAGGAAGATCTTCAAGCTATTTAAGTAACATGACGATAACCCATCAATCATGTTCGCCCATACAATCATGATCTAGATTTCCATAAGTAGAACCTTCCAAGTATACTTCATCAATCAACGGATCCATAATCCATGAATCAATCTTGATTTGAATAATGGATTCTTCCAGTCAAAAAGCCAAATCCTTAGTCTTTCAAGCTTTCTATCGGTCTATTCACTCAATTTTATAGTCTCAAGACTTTGTTATCTCAAGACTCAAGACTCAAGACTCAAGACTCAAAATTATTCTCATTAATTGAAACAATTTGATTCAATAGATTCTTTGGTTGGATAATCATTTCCTTTTGGTCGACGAAATAAATTTTCTATTCTTGGAAACCGAGATCCCGATTGTATGGGCGAACAGATAACAATAAGGAAATAAAGGAAGATGTTCTAGTTGTTTTAAGTGTGTGATTGATAGAAAAATTCCAGAGTCTCATCATTATTTTTATTTTATACTTGGTAACGCCTTGAGCGAGTGTGGTATCATCTACACCTAGAAATCAAGGAAGATCATTTTCTTCCATCGCCAATTCTAATTCACCAAAAGGAAGTTTGCGAGCTTTCTTTAATTGTTTAAATATCTCGATTTCATATACGTACTCGTACACAAAATATCCAAAATTTTTTACTTTAAAACTTTGATCGGGCTTTTTTTTTTCCAACAACTATATGCAAACAAGCCACACGCATTATCTTAAAAGGCTTCATTCATGTATATTCCATTAATTGAAACAAATTCACAATCTCCCTTTTGCTTCCATCGCCAGTTCTAATTCACCAAAAGGAAGTTAGCTTTACTCGATTTCAAGCGTCCACAAAATATCCAAAATTTTTTACTTTAATTGATCGGGCTTTTTTGCAATTTATCTTAAGGCTTCATTCATGGGCTCGAACTTGAGCCATTTTATAACACCACTTATTCTATGTTGATGAATGACTAATATTAATTTAGTGCTTATCTATAAATATGTAAATCACTCGTTTTCCGTATAAAATAGTAAATTCTCATTATAGTAAATAGAATTGTGTCTGATTAAAGTAGAAGAGATGAAGAGTCGCTAACTCATTGATGATTTGAAGTTGTTGACACAAATGTCAAGTCAATAATCAATTGACAAGAAAGTGATTTTGATAGTTTTGGGTTCAAAGAAATATCCATAAATAAAAAATCTAATCAAGTGTAGTGTTGTCAAGATAATGTAATTGTGAGTCCATCGATAATGGAGTCAATGTTATATACCTTGTAGAAATCACGCACACTCCTTATTGATTTATCCTTATCTTTATTTTCCTACAATTTCCTATTTAAAAGCCTCACTACCTTTAAGCAAAAATCAACAAAGGACCCTTCGCAATTTTTGTTTTTTGAATTTAAGAAGGCTAAGAATAAATGCTTCACTTTACTATCCAAACAATTACAAATTTTGGCCGTTAATGGGTTGAAATTTAATTTAAGAGAAAGATTTGAAGACCAAAATTTTGCTCATTTATTTTAATTGATAATGAGAGTGTTTAAGTATGACAATTACTTGAAGGCGGAGAAATAAAGGGCTACATGAAGACTTTATATGAAACATGTCATTAATGGAAATGGTATGAATTTGATCAAGATAAAATTCGGCAAGAAAAAAATAAATTTGCCAATGACAAGGGGGCAAATGATGTGAAAACCCCAGCACGTCACACTACTGTAGAACTACTATTGCCAATATCTTCTTCATTTTATTATTTTTATTTTTTTTAGCATGCAAAAGTGTAAGGGACAATAGAAAATTCCAAGGTACACTCGATTTTCTATAAACGGGGCAACTTCATTTCTTATTTATTCATACATGTACACCAAACAACAAGTGGATTGCCATGGGGAGGTACAAAAGGTCAGCACTAGACTGACTATACTATACACTAGGTTGGTCACCCCTCCCCACCTAATTGTACAAGTATCGTCTAATAGTGGCCCCAGATGTTCTCAAAATCTTTTGAGCTCCAAAAATCTTGTTCCCTCCTCCCAAGTGAAGTCCACTAGCACCCCATAGCAAATCATCGGGGAGGTAGGTGGGATTGATATTCTAATGATTTGAAAAGATGAAATTAACAACCATTGAGTCACAACCCAACAAGTAGAAAGTCCACCGGCCTATACCACGCTAATCGATCATCGTATGACAAAGAAAGTCTCAATAGAAAGTTTCATAAATCACATACACAACAACTTACCTAAGAACATTTTCAGGATATACGATTAATCAGTATAAGTAATAACCTTTCTTAACAAATGACCAACAATTCGATTTAGGAATACCAAAGTCACAATCAATACAATTTCACGCTATCGTCATCTTCAAGGGAACCCCGTTACCCCCGGGCATCTCGCACCCATCTGACATCGTGAGGCATCTGGGGGAACTGCATTACACCCCCCAGGCATTTGGAGGAACCCAGTTACTCCTCCAGGCATCCCTACTACAACCCAGGGCATCATCATCCTAAGGACCAACGGCATTCTTAGTCACACATTCAAACCATGATGCAACAATTCCATAATTCAATTAAAAGTACGTTAACACCACTACCATTCAAGGATTCAAGTATGCATTTAATAAATCATCAATCATTTTCATCCCTTAGACTAACACAAACTCATCCATATAGATATTAAACCATGGGAAAGGTCCCACATTCTAGGCCTAAACTAGCCTCATAAGGCGTCTTGCACGCCTCTAAAGTTGATGGCTATTGTCTAGGTAATCAATCTCCAAAAATTATGAAACTTTAGTACAATGTGGAAAAGATCTAAAGGAATATATTTTGTTAAGAACTTAAAATCCAATTCAGTTCATACAGTTCTAAATAATTTTTGCAATCCGAGGCTCAAAGTAGTCAAAATCTCTAGGATGAAGTGGAGTAGAAAAATAAATATTTCACTAACCTATTGAGACCGAAAAATTATGAAAATTCAGTATGTGGTAGCTTGGGATGTGCTCTACAAATTTTGTGAACATATTTTAGAATTCTGGACCGAGAAATCTGTAGAAAATGAAAAGCATAAAGAGGTCAGTCCAACGACCCAAAAACAGATTTTGAATCCTGAAGTTTTTCAAATATACTTTTGTCATAGGAAAACAAAAAAATTCTGAAATTAAAGGATGTTGTAGAGCGGTCAATAAGGGACAACTCTCGTGAAGAATACCCCATGAAATTTGCACCACATAAGTCAGTACAAAATTAGCAAGCTTTTGGGTCGGGCTAGATCCGAACTTGCCCTCAGCCTAGTCACGAATTTGCTTCAAAGTTTCTGTTGTTCCGGCCTTTGCACATGCCGGATATCGACTATCCATGCCTCTACGACCTAACTACAAGTTCGACTATTTCGAACTCGACAACATAGCTAACTAACATAGTCGAACTTCCAACCAAACGAACAATGTAGTCGAAATTTCGATTAAACGAAATCTCAACAACGTTCTTGGGTTTCTACAAAACTATTCTCGCCACACAACAAATGGTCAATATAGGATAGAACATAGGATATCCACTTGCCTCGAGTCCTTGTGAGTTGCGGTGGCGGCTTGGCAAAACGGAGACAAGCTAGCGGCAACGACGCAAGGGCCGAAAAGAGATAAAAACCCAACCTTCTTGTGCTGAGGAGAGGCCTTATGTTGCTGGCTTCTCTACACTTTGCTGGCTGAAATGGATGGTGAAATGAAGGGCAGAAGGTGGGCGTGGGGTTCAGTGACCAAGGAAGAGATTCCCTCTTTCTCTCTCTCATTTATTTCTTTTCTCTACCGCCATACTTGGTCAATTTGGGTAGCACTTGTTAACTCATGCCGGCTGGAACATGGAGCACCTTGGAGAAGATTCAAAAGTCTTGGTATTTTTTTTTCTTTTAAGCTATTTCTTTAAAGGCCAATGCCTTGGAAGTTCTTGGGGTTGGGATGATTGGATCAACGTAGTTTATTGATGACGAGGTAGTAGCGGTGACTCGATGATGTCGTGATGAAGATGCGAACGGCATAATCCAATGGAGAGCTCACTATTTTGTCGAGCGAAAAATGAGGATGTCACATATGATGACCCTAATCTTATTTAAAAGAATTAAAAGATGAACTCACTAATCTCTGCATAGGAAAATATCTCGCCGTTTCATAAACGCGTAACTACACCACTCCATTTGTCAATAGCAAATCAATATCAAGACAATTGCCTTACCTTGGCTAAAACATGTGAAACCCGTGGTTCAATTATGATGCAAGCACAAACCACAATCATTTCAATGACATAAAGAATCATGCACATGAGATTCATTTATTACTTAACCAAAACCTCTAAGCTCTTCAAGAATCTACCGGGCATCCAAAATCCATCGTTCAATAGCTATAATTAAACACTAGTGTGACCATGCATCATGCAAATAACAATCCGATTCTTATCTTTACCTTAGTCCATGCAACAAGGCCCAAAGGTGTGCCATGCTAGTGTATGCATGTCATGACTTACCAAAATTGTGATGATAGGACATGCTGGATGTGAATCAAGGCTCGCGGTTTGATCCATCATGCTTAGGGATTGACCTAGGACCAAACTTGGTTCAAAATCAATACACTCAATATCGAGCTAAGACCAAGAGTGGACCGGCCCATCGTGCCTCAATGCATGTTCAAGGCCAACGAGACCCCTTTTGGGAGCTCAGGGTGTGCTTGGTATAATGAACACATGCAATAACATAAAATCAATTGGTAAAATAATCACACAAGTCCAGGCAAGAACACAATGCAAACAAGCTCAAACAAGAACACACTCTATGTTTGGATAGCGTAGCACAACACCCTAGCCAAAGGTTAAGGAGTCCACTTACAACTAAACTACTAGGGCGGTTTAATGATGGCCGAATGGTGGGGGTGGGCGAGCGGTGGTGGGGGGGAGACCGAGAGAGAGAACGACGATCAAGGAGGGAAATGGAAGAGAAAAGTGAGATGGTGTGTGCAAACCTTGAAATGGAATGGGTAATGCTTCTATTTATAGGCAAACCCTCCATGATTGCCTCGCTAATTAGTCCAATAGGAAGACTTTGGGTGTCTTGACTAAGGAGGAGAGAGTGGCACCTAGGGTGGTTAAGCGGTGCCTAAGGCCCTAGTTCAATTATTCAATGTCCAAATGGTGTCTTTCTCATTTGCTCACATGGTCATGAGTCACCTTATAATGATAACCTAAATGGAAGAGGTGGCAAGTCTATGGAAGATGAAGTGGCACCTCTAATGGTCTTCCAAGACCATCTCTCATTAATTCTTCTAGGCTATGATTTATAAAGCATTTATGGTTGGGCAAGACTTGTTTTCCAAGTCTCAAGATAATGCAATTATAGTCTAAGCTTTTTAGAGACACATAAGTTTGTGACTCACCATTTGCATTAAATGACTAGCTTCCAAAAATAATTAATGGCTAAGTTTGGTCTTCAAAACAACTTGCATCTTGGGCTACTTGTTCCTCAAGTAGGCGTGTGGCTTATCCTTTGCATTAATTTGCTCATTTCCAAGACTTATTTTAGGGTTATGATGACCCTAAGTCTTTAGGGATACATAAACCCACGGGTCACCTATTCTATTAATTATCTTGGATCTTGCTCATTAAAGAGCCTAGACTTGGGTTTACTTGCTCTCCAAGGAGTCCACCTAGACAAGTGACTCATCCCTATCTCAATGTGTTATAATCCAAAAAACATCAATGGCTTCAAGAAACAAGTTCATTTTTTGCCACTTGATAGGTGAGTTATCCCCTTATTAATTAATGCACTCATGGGAAAGAAACTAAAATAAAGGCTGCCTCATTGAATGAGAGTTTCTTGTGTTTATCCATGATCAACTATTTTACCGATTCGAGGTTCGTGGCTAATCCATGATTGAATGAGGCCTTACACAGTTGAGCCTAATTGACGAGACTAATTCAACAATTCTTTCAAATTGTGTGCGGCTAGGGTCGGCAGGCCCAAGGGCTAGCCTTCATTCCTACTAACTGATCTTGGGATTGGACTTGTGGCTGGTCTAGATGCCATAGTCCATGTTCGGTTTGGAATTGTTCCATGTTTGAGTTTAATTGATCTATGGTCGATTTTTGATTGTCCTATAATTTTGTGGGATTGATTGATCCGCTCCAATACACAATCACACTAGGTTGATTTATGGTCGTTCACGACCGAAACAATAACCATGCCGAATCACCCACGATTGATACACGACCATGCGGAATCAATCAATAACCATCCATTGATCGATCCATGTTGGTGCGTGTTTGTCCCACAATCAATCCTTATGGTTGAGCAACCTACCTATGGTCGAACACTCTAATCGAATATAACCAATCCTTAGTTGCCTTTCTTGATCGGGTTAATTGGTCCATAGCCGATCTTTGGATCACTTCATGGCCTATTCCCCGTCATCAGCATATCAATCCTTAGTCCACCATTTGTGATCAGAGATAAGTGTTAGGATCGATGATGTCATAATAAATATCTCAAGTGTACTTTTCGTAAACCTTACCCTCTAATCGATTCAGGGACTCAACGTTCTTTTGTAAATTTATCTTCATCTTTACTTTTTCTACAATTTACGTGATTGATTGTAATTACCTTTAGTCTCAGCATTTTTAAATTTCGTCATTTTACTGTCCAATTTCAACAATGGACCCTTTATGACATTTGTCGATTCACTTATTGATCCATCCGTATTTGGAAAGTATTTTCATTAGTAACTTTTCAGCGAAACAAAAGTATTTATATGTGCATGTGTGTGTGTACCCACGTATATCGATATGAGTATATACACTTCTGACATGAACTGCCTTAACAAGAATTTTTTATTAGTGAATAACCAGAATTATTACTCACTAAATAAAAAAATTCCATTTATGAAAAATGTAAATCCATTGAAAAATCCAAACTACACATGTATGATGAAATGCTTGTTGCTTTCTGATCCAATAACAAATCATTGATTTAAGTTTAACTAAATAAATAAAATATACAAAATTTTCTTTTCGTTATGATTTGTGATCATTAACTTGACGATGTCTCCATTCGAACCCTTTCTCTAAACAATTGTCATGACCAAGTTCGAACCAATCCTCTAGCTCAAGTTAACTTATTAACGATTCTCTAAGTACAAGTGGAGTTGAGATACTTGAATGACGGCGATGATATTTGTCTCCAGATTAACTATCTAGCATTACATTATGGGCCTATTTGGTAATATTCCCGAGAACAACTTATTTTATTATTTTGTTCCAAAGAATAAAAAAAAAATAGAAATCCGTTTGGTAAATTTTTTATTTTCAGAATAAAAATTCATTTTTTTGTTCTTGGAAATAAATTTGGAATGGAATTAAGAAGTGGAATAAAGTTACTTATTATTCTTAAGAACAATTCTTAAAATCAAGTTTAATTTTTCTTTCTTTTCTCTTCTCTTTTCTTCTTCTTCCTTTTGGCTGATCACCAGCCTCAGCCATGGTCGACGACTAGCTAGACAATGATGGGTGACTTTGCCGAGTGTTGCAAGCCCCCGATGATGCCAAGTCATGGTGAGGCTCAACCTTGCCTTGATTGGGCGAGGGCTCAAGGTAAGGGCGAGACCGAGCTCGCCTAGCCATTAGCAAGGCTTGACCTCACCTAGCCACCGCTAGGCTCGGCTTCACCAACTGGCGTGAGGCAGAGCCTTGACAGCCCACTGCAAGGCTCGGCCTAGATTTGGTGAGGATGAGCTTTACGGTGGTCAAGTGAGCATCTGGCGAGCATGCCGACAACCGACCATGAAGGAGGAAGAATAAGAGAAAAAGGAAAAAAAAAATTAAGAATCCTAATAAATGCATTTTCATCTTTTTATCCCGAGAATAAACATTTTGAACAATTACCAAATGCTTTAAAAAATTCAGAAATTATTCTCAAAAATAGAATTAAAAAAATATTTTTGAATAAAAAGTTATTTTCAAAAATAAAATGATTATTAAACACGTCATATACATCATTTGCATTATGTGGGTCTCTTTATGTATGAGGAAACTTTGCATAGGCCCAATGCATTTCAACCCTAGGATATTATTGGCATCCGGCCGATTTGGGGTGAGTGATTCCCAGTTCCGGTTGAGTTCCATCTGGAACCTAGAACCTATCATCGGATATAGGTTCCTAAATTTTTTGAACCTGGAACCTACCCG
Source organism: Eucalyptus grandis (assembly GCF_016545825.1). Lineage (NCBI taxonomy): Eukaryota > Viridiplantae > Streptophyta > Magnoliopsida > Myrtales > Myrtaceae > Eucalyptus > Eucalyptus grandis. The sequence continues at coordinate 44,804,923 of NC_052618.1, forward strand.
TCAGAACCGAAAACCTAGAACCTACCTTATCATAGGTTTCGGGGTAGTTCCAAGTTCCAACAGATTTTTTTTTTTTTGTTTCATTTTCAGATTTAAACTATAACAAAGAAGGAAAGAGACTATATCAGCTCAAGCCAAGATCAGAAAAAGGATGGCAACTTAGCAACTTTTGTTGAGACAAACACAAGAAAATCACTAATGCAAGCAACAAACTTCGACCAAGCATGAGTGGTTTTTATTTTAATTTGTTCTAGTTGTTGAGTTCTCATAGTGTGTGTACCTTCTATTGCCAATACTTGATACATATAGCACTTAGTGGGCATTCTTTTGCATTTGATTGCAAGTCTTGCAATGCAGATACCGTAGTCTTCAGGTCGGATGCCTTATAAGATGTGTAGAATTCCAAAATTGGATTTCGCAGAAAGTAAAAGGTAAGTTAATAGACAGATAATCAAATTGTAAGCTTGTGGCGATGAAAGAAATGCAAGATAGAGAACAAACCCAAGGTGGCGTGAGTCATCCAACGTCCATCTAGCAAGAAATATGGCTGATGTAGCAAGTAGAGAAGGAAGAAAACTCAGGAACTCATACTCGACCAATCTCAGCTCCGCAAGGTAATCCGCCAAGTACTCCAATTCAAGACTAGAGCTCTAAAGATTTTACAAGCAATTGATGGAAAATGGTTAAATTTCTTAAGATCAAGGAACGTGGTATTTTCTTAAGCTCGGGCTAGCATGGAGTAGGTCAATGACCCTTACTGCATACATTGCCTATGCCGCTCAAATAAATCTCCTGAGAAATGAAATATTCAATTCTTTTAGAATGCAAATAACTCTAATGAAAGTAAAGCAAATGAGAGTTCAGTAAGTTGCAGAACCTAAGGAAAGTTTTCGTAGTGGGTGCGAATATCCGGAAGCCAAAATAATTCAATAGTTGGCCCTCCATTTCCAGTAGTTGCCAATACATAGCAATGTGAATCTTTTACATTCGAATAGACAACTAAATTCATAGTTTTCTAGAGAAATCATTGTCTAATGTATAATTTGGTGATTCCTTATGGTTAATGTGTTTTATAATAATAACTACGATTACATAATAATGAAGGTTGAGCAACTGTCGATGTTACTCATTTTAGTTAGGTAAAGGAGCAATCTATCACTTGAGTAAAAACGCGGAGGAAAAGCTATTGTGAAAACTAAAAAGAGCAAAAATGCGGAGGAAAACCTACCATCTTGTCGTCGATTAGCTGGTAGGCCCCCATTGGACTCTCCAAGGGCGTCCCGCGTCGCCCTTGACCGGATAGGCAGAAGGAGAGAGAAAGCGAGGGTGCGATTGAGTTGGAGGTGGAGGCGGAGGTGAAGGGGTGTGGAGTTAAGGCTAATTGGGCAGCTGGGCGAGCGAGCAGCCTCCATCGAGGGGACAAGCGGTGTCCAACAGCTGTCAACTGCAAGCGGCTGAGCGGTGAGGCAAGCAAGATGTGACGGCATCCAGCAGCGGTGTCGAGGAGGTTCGGCGACGGCGAGCACGCGGCGACGAAGACATGAGTCTCATGGCACCAACGGTGGCACGGACGGAGCGGCGAAGACGGCGGCGATTGCGGCTCAACCCACGGCCAGGGGGAGAAGAGCTCGGTTATGGCGGAGGCGGTGGTGGTTCGAAGCAACGACGGCCTAAACGGCCAAGCGAACGGCGACGGCAAGAGGTAGTGAAGGTGGCTTGGGGACGGCGACAAGGGGTGGCGCAGACAGCTACAATAGCTTGTTGGACTCAATGCCGTGATGACTTGTCGGACGAGCGGTGGGTGGTGGTGGTTCAGTGGCCAAGAGGTGGTGGTGAGTAGGGCATGGGGCGGTGGTGTGGTGGTGGGTGAAGTAGCAGCCGACAAGAAGAAGAAGAAGAAGAGAAGAAGGGGGGGTTTCGGTTGAGAGGGGGAAAGAGGAGAGAGAGAGGGAGAAGAAAAGAGATAAAAAGTTAGGGGGACGAAGTGACGTGAGGAGGAAAATGGGAGCAAAAGAAAGAGAGAGAGAAAAAGAAAGGGAAATGGGGGAAGAATCGGCAGAAGGGGAGTAAATCACATGGGGGTAACTGACATGCTAGGATTTTTTTTTTTTTTTAAACTTTGACTGGTTCCGAGAATCAGAACTAGTCTCTTTAGAATCGGGAACCGGTTTAGTTCGGTTCTTCGATTCCTAATTCTATTTGAAAACTATGCTCACCCCCGCAGCCGATCACACGCAGCACAATGATAGGCTGGTAGATGTATCATGTATACCATCAACATCCAGGACATTTTCCCCTGGCGTTATCTGGCCTTTTCAATCATAGGTCCTCGAAACGGAAAGGACGACATTAGTGCACATCCATCATTGTACCCAACTGTTCTGTTTCGCGTGGTTTACAGAGGTGAAGAAAAGGACGGCGTAGAAAATGGAGGTAACGTGAGAGAAGGCCTAGAAGCTGACTCTTAATCTTGTCAAACCGAGCATACGTGTAAAAAGTTGAGGAGGGGTTTGACGCAATTGGTGGTAATTGGAAGCAAATGTCCTTCCGACCATCTCGACAAGTGGACCCTTTCAACAGCAAAGCCCGGCGAACGCAGGACCCGGACAAATCCCCATCTCCACATACGTGAGAGAATGCCTAGAAGCTGACTCTCGATCTTGTCAAACCGAGCATACGTGTAAAATGTTGAGGAGGGGTTTGACGCAATTGCTGGTAATTGGAAGCAAATGTCCTTCCGACCATCTCGACGAGTGGACCCTTTCAACAGCAAAGCCCGCCGAACGCAGGACCGGACAAATCCCCATCTCCACATACGTGAATATACCCATTTTCCTACACTAACTTATCGTCTCTACTGTCAACCCTCTCGTGCTCGAATCGAAACTCCAAGGGAAAACCCTTGATGATCACGCGTCGACTGTTCCAACAACAACTCGTTTGTCGTCCTCGTACGGTCGCACTTAAATAGAAATGTCGAAATCCTTCAAAGCATATGGGTCTCGGGAAGGGGCAAAATCCAAGTGTTACTGAGCTAGCTTTTCCCTTGCACGTGGAGCACGTCTGCCGAAGTCAATTTTCGACCGCCACCCACCACCTCCACCTCCACCTCCTCCACCACCATCGCCACTTGGTCGTTGACAAAACGACGAGGCACTCGCAATAAAAAAAGAGAAGAACTCGTTTTATTACTACCGGACGATGACTAGGACTGAGACTGGCCCCCAATAGAGGACTGAGGAAACTGAAAAGAAGCTGAGGAGATGGACCTGGGAAAGAGGACGGCACACGCGCTTTATCGTAAAGTCAAAGCACGGCCACGCGAAGACGTAACTGCGTACTCATACACATAGCATCCACGGCATGGATGCACACGGGTGGTCGGTCACTTCGAATCTGATTCTCCGCACACTCTCGTTGGCCATCATATCATCCTCGTAGCAAGCCAGAAACACGTCTTTTCCCTTGCATTTCCAAGTTTCGCCTTTGCAATCCCGCGTCGTTGTTTGGTTGCACCGACTATATAACCTCCTCTTGGATATGTCCCCCTCACTTCACTTTACTTATTCCACCTGAATCTTCCTTGTCTTTCGTCTCTCGGGCCTCGAGCAATAAAGAGAGAGAGGGAGAGAGTACTCTCAAAAGTTTTTTGCTGGTTTAGCAAATCACACACAGAAAGGAAAGAGGAGAAAATGTTGTGCATGGTTTCTCGCAGTGGGAGAGAGCTCCAGAGATACCACATGGGCCGTCGCCAAGTCGTAGGGTATGTAAACAGATTCACTTAAATCTTTCTGGGATTTTATCGCCATGACTCGCTTGCTGAGTGACTGAGTCTCTTTCCCTTCAATCGGTTCTTCTTTGTTCGATACTAGAGTTTTCTTTACGCAAAATTATGAACGATGATGATTGCAGCCGTTCTACTTTTCCGAACTCAGATACTTTTGTTTCCTGCTTTACTTTACTCTTTCTGGAGCTCAGTTTCCTTTGTTCTTGGATGATCTTCCCTTGCAGATGCATACCTTACCGATACAAGAGAGATGGAGATGGAGTGGTGGGCGATGAACTAGAGTTCTTGGTGATCAGTTCGCCGAAAGGTCAAGGGCTCATGTTCCCTAAGGTACACTAACTGTTGTAATGCTAATTATTCCTTGTTAACTAATTCAGTTGTTTCGGGGTCAAAACGTGAGGGTTTGAATTTTGTTAAAAGCGTGTGGTCATAATAAGTCGTATCTGCGCCTAACTAAACTAAACCGCATGTTTGTCTCCTCAGGGAGGATGGGAGCTTGATGAATCAGAGGAAGAAGCGGCTTCGAGAGAATCCATCGAAGAGGCCGGAGTTCTTGGCGACATCGAGGTACTTTCAAATTGCAGCCTAGAGCTACTTAGCAGACTAAGTCAATCACGTTCGAGTTGAACGCCCTAAAGAGAATGTGTTAATCTAACTGTGTACTAGCACTAAGACCATATAGTCCATCAGTATAAGAAGTTCAAGTTCATGTTCATTTTCATGCTCATGCTCAGGGAGTGATGCGAATTTTCGGTTATCATTTAAATTGCAGTGTAAATTGGGAAGATGGAGCTTCTTGAGCAAAAGATATGGAACGTACTATGAAGGGCACATGTTCCCCTTGTTTGTCAAGGAAGAACTTGATCTGTGGCCAGAGAAAAATCTCCGTCAGAGAATCTGGGTATGCACCTTCTGATTATTCATGAAATCATAATAGCCATAACTATTCTGAGTAGAGATACTGAAGCATTATACGGACTGTTATATTGCAGATGACAGCAGCTGAAGCAAGAGAAGTGTGCAGACATTGGTGGATGAAGGAAGCCCTGGACATATTGGTTGAAAGGCTTGGCTCCATTCCCCAGAATGAGAGAAAACCAGAAAACGATATCAGTCTTTCTTAATTCTTTTTGGTTCGATTCGAACTAATCTTCGGGAAAACCAGAAGATTCATTCTTTTGTCTCACCCACGATTCTTGAAAGTACTGATTAATAAAAGAAGAATACTTTTCTTTTAAGGACTTTTTTGTTTGACGAATGCGATGGATCAAGTCAATCGGAAATCGTATTTGAAGTTCGTGTACCTTCTGCACTAGATAGTGTGGTTCGCGTTGAGTTGTGAAATGCAGTTGACGGATTGAATGGATCGCCACCATGTCATGATACATCGATAGAGTGAGAGGGAAAAATATACAAATGTCTCACTTTTTAAAAGAGAAAAATCAATTAGGACAAAGATTTTTAAGAAAATGAATAAGTATATTAGAAGTCTTACTCCTTGTCACCAATATGTGAATGAGATCCCAAAACTTTCCAAATTGGTATAATCGACTCCTTACATTAACACTGTCCAATTAGGCTAACGGCATATGCTGACACAATTTTTTTTGTATATAAATTTATTTCCCTTATGTGGCTTTTTTTATTATTATCTTGTCTCTTCTTCGTGGTATTAACCTTTTTGTATATAAATTTATTTCCCTTATGTGGCTTTTTTTATTATTATCTTGTCTCTTCTTCGTGGTATTAACCTTACTAAAGCATTAAATAAAAGATCAAAATGATGTCGTTTTGGTCAAAATCTTAATTTTTTTACCAAAATCATAGTTAGATGAGATCATAAAATACAGAAGGCTTATTTTATATATATATAAAAATATATATATATATATATATATATATATATAAAAAACAACACAAAAAAGAAAAAAAGAAAAAGCCAAGGGTCATAGGTGGTGGCCTCACCACCGTGACCCTCCCAACCAGGAAGGGCTAGTCAAGGTCGTCGAGGCCTCAGCGAGGGCCCCATGACTGTTGCCTAGATTTGGCAGCCCTTGGCGAGGGGCTAGCCAATGCAATTATGACAACGACAATGATTTTACTATTCTACTTTCAGATTTTTCTTTTATGCGAGTAAATATTTAAAAGAGGTGATAAGTACAAAATTAAATTATATACCAAAGAAAAATAACCGATTACCTGATTTTCATGTAATTTGTTGGCAAATTACCGACCATTTAACGAAATTAGTAAAAAAAAATGGCATTTTGGCAAATTACTAGTTTTTCTTATTCTTTTACCAACGTGTACCTGTCTTTCTTACCGACACCTTGAAATACCAGCATTTTTCCAATCAAATTAAAAATGTTTTAGGGCATAACGTTTTCAAAGCAAATTAGACCCAGCGCATTAGAAGATGCTCAGCCTAAAGCCCCCGAGCCCACTCCCAACCAATCCCACTCAAAGCCATGTCCAACTTCTCTCAAAACGAAGCCCATCACTCTGTCTGTCTGTCTGTCTCTCTCTCTCTCTATATTCAGGGCATTGATCGTCGTTCATGGACTGCGGAATGAGCGCGGCTAGTCATCCATGGTCATCGTCTTGATAGGGATGAGAGAGAGGCGAACGGCATGACGTGGATACATGAAGGGAGTTGTAGCGAGGAGGGCGACGAGGGGAGGCAGCAGCGTTGGCGGCGGCGAGGGACGTTTGGCTCCACTTGGTCCGAATTCATCGTTTTCGGATTCTCTCACATCTACTCCTTTCAAACTCATTGAAAAACACAACTAAAGGTTAAGTTCAAACTATTCATCTCCATGTTCGTTTTTCGTTATCACATCTTAATGAGTGACCTTATTATTATTTGAAGGCGACATAATAAGGCGGAAGAACACATAAAGAAGGTGATTATTTCGGGCCTTAAGGCCACACATTCGATTTTGTTCAATTCCCTAACCATAACTTGTTCACGCACCAATACTTTTGGCTCGGGCTCGTTAACCATTTCCCTTCATTATAATCACGAGTAAAGAGTCGCTTCACTTTATCTCAAGAAAGCATTCCGCCCATCAGATATATCCTGCAGCAGTAACACATCTACAGCGGCGATTCACCCGTGGATGATAATCTCTTAAAATTCAAGTAGTAGAGTCCACTGAAACGCTGCATCTAACCCTAGCAATACAGCTATCGAATGTATAATCGATGCACGAAACACACTTCGTTCGCACCGCGTTTTTCTCGTGTGTCTCGCTATCGATTGATCGGATATGATCCGACCCACTCACGCGACGGACCCTCTCGTGCAAAACGATGGCTTAAAGCAATGTTTCCGAACCCGAAAGATTCTTGCTTCCCTCCTTTTTCGTGACTTGAAACCCCACGCATCAGATGCCCTCTCCATTATTGATCGACCGTTTGCAAAAAGCTCAAATGCTTCCATGTCCCACTTCCCCCCCAACTCATTGCCTTCCGGCGCCAACAACCTTTCCCTCTTCCACAGATGCGTCCACAGTCATCCGTCTTTCCCGGACACGAGGGCTCCGATTCCCTCATCTTTAAGAAACCATAATGATCATTCATTACTAAGCTCATCGACATCTCGCCCCTTTGCTCTTAATTAAAAGGGAAAAAGACGTTAATAATTCATGAAATTCGGCGTAATGAGCCGTGTCTATCTTTAGACTCATAATTTGTTCAATCATCCTTAATCTATCCCTAAATATTTGATATAGGCATTTTGTCTGATCAAACAAGAGAGAGAGTCTCCATGAGTTTAGGTGCAAAATAATCCATGAACTATTGTGAAGTATGCACTCTACTTCCCTTTACTCTAAGAACTTGTCCGCACGTTTCGCTATAGTTTAAGGACTTTTGGTGGCCTACTCTCTTATCTGATTGAACGAAAGGACTACATGAAATATTTATGAATAGTCCAAGGAGCACAATGAACGAATTAAAAGTTCAAGGGGAAAATTGACCAATTTAGTCTCAAACATTTTAATTGTACCAATTTATTACTAAACCTCTCAATTGTGTCAATTTAATACTAAACATTTTGAAAAATTGTCAATTTAGTTATAAATCTACTATTTGGATATTTGACTGGAATAACTACATTGACAAATTGTTAGAAATTTAGGATTAAATTGACATTATTGAAAGGCTAATGACTCAATTGACAAATCATTAAAGGGTTTAGTACTAGATTAGCACAATTGATATGCTTAGAATTGAGTTGACCTACATAACTTAAGATTTTTGGACAATTTTCACAAAATTAAAGTATAACATTGCACAATAAGGCAAAACTTAGGGACTACTAGTATCATTTTTCCTCATTAAAAAGAAATTTTGTCCAACGTCCCTTCATCAACTTCAACCATGGTATTCCAAAATTTACCCACGAGACGAAATTCAATTTCTTTAGCATTGACAGATCATTAGTGTAACGAGAGACGAGCACTTTTCCCATTCTTTTCATCGATAATCGCAAACCCTCTTAATAATTCTTTTCTTGCCCGCTTCATTTCCCCTCAATAACCACTAAATGTGCGTTTGGTAATCATTCTATTCCCCTGAATATTTTTTTATCATAAATAAATTTTTTTTTCTGTTCTTGGGAACAATTTCTAAGTATAAAAATGTGTTTGGTAACTAGACAAAATTTCTATTTCTGAGAAAGAAATGCATTTGATATAATTGTATAATTTTGTTATCTCTTTTAAATTTTTTTTAAATTTTTTTTTATATTTTCCTTTTTTCTTCTTTCTTTTTTTCTCCTTTGTGGTCGGTTGCCGGCGCCGACGAGCTCGCCGGAGTCTCGCTAGGCCGGGGCAAGGGCCGACGAGCTCACCGGAGGCTTGCTTGGCCACCGCAAGGCTCGACCTCACCCAGGCAGTGCAAGGTCAGCCTCACCGGGCCACCATTGGGCGACACCAACCTGGCGGTGGCCCGACGAGGCTGAGCCTGGCCGGTGGCTGGGTGAGCTTAGCCTCGCTAGATTTGGGCGAGTTGGAGCTCACCATGGCTCGACGTCGCCGGGGGCCGATGATGCTCCAGCGAGGTCGCCGGCCCTCGTCGACCATGACCGAGGTTGATGACCGGCCAAAATGAAGAAGAAGGAAAGGAAAGATAATAAAAGGAAAGAGAAGAAAAAAGAAGAGAAAGAAAAATTGTTCTTGGGAACAAGAGGTTACTTTTTTCTATTTATTGTTTCTATTCTAAATCTATTCACTAGAACAAAAAAAAGATAGGTTTTTTATTTTCGAGAACAAAAATTTTACCATATGCATTTCTATTCTTTTTTCGTTATCTGGAATAAAAGAATAGAAATAGTTGTTCCGAGGAACAGAAATAATTTTTAACAAACAGGCCCTGAGCCAACTCGTCACGTATTTTCGGACTCGCTCCACATGCATAACACGTGCCACATAAGTTAGTTACCAATGACCTAAGCACCCACCCAACCCATGTGGTCGATGACGCTTATGTTTAAACAATTGCCCCTTTCGAAGGAATAAAATGGCGTCCCATTCACGTATTCAAAAGCGCATTCTACACTTGCCCTTTTAAAATTTATATTGAAGCACGTTGCCAGTTCAAAGTCTCCATAAAATTTCGTCATGACTGACCCTTTGGGAATGTGCTGTTCAGTCTGACAGTCTTGTGCGCCAAAAAGTGATGCAAGAATTCAAAGAATTAAAGAACAGATTAGCCAGCACGAGAAGCAATTGGCTAGGGAATCATTCAGGCCGAGGCAGACATTCGAGACATTATCCTCAACCGATGGTCCTGCGAAACCCGATAGTCTTCCGGCTCAGTCGGAGACGCCAGAGACCAGCAGTTGCACGCACAACTTCCTCGCCCACGTGTGCAAATAGCCATATTCTCCATTTAATATTCAAGATCGAGGACGACCATCGGCTCAATTTCTGGATTAGAATCTAAGTAGTTCGAGCGTCTGCAACTTGCTAACGTTCATGAACGCAGACATATTCGTGGAAAGGCCGTGGCGAACGTTCGTTTATTTTTGACTTTTCGCGGTCTTTTGTGGTGGCCATTCTCGAGTTTTTTTCGTTCATTTAGTCCTCGCACTATACTCCCGAAGAATGGAATCGATAGACCAAGCCGATGCCTGCGCAGCTTCCACGTTTGATTTTTCGTATTTTCAATCCTCCTTCTCGAACGTTGGAGGCCACGAGGCCATATTTGATGTTGGGGTCGTAGCTGGGAAGACCGCGTGGAGAAGTCTTGCATGGCGGACGCAGCGTTTTCGTCCATGCATGCATATGTTCATATTTGATTTTCGCACCATGGGAAAGGTTCCATCTTTGGTAAATTCACTTCATAAGGCATACTTTTCAATTGATAGCATGAAACATGCATCTGCGAAAGTTGTCTAAGATTGTGGCACTGGAAGGCTTTCCCAAATAGTCTTCAACGCATCGAACAATACCCTTGGAAAAGAATCATTGATGTCACGAGATACTTAGACCCTTTTACAAGAATGGGTTCTCTTAAGTGATGGATACAAACTTCATCTGTCTACTCAAACAAGCAAGTTATATTCATATAGCCAATCCAATGGGTACGTGCCGTGCCATTTTGTGAATCAATTTTCGCAAGTCGGGTCCAGCATCTTTGGCATTAGTTAATTCAAAAGTGGCATATGTACTTCGTATGGCGGGCTGAGTATTATTTTGTAATCAAAAGTTAGCCCGTGATAAGTAAAGCGGGGATGATATAAATAATGCCATTAGCAAGCACATACTTGCATGTCGGCTTTTGAGCTGGTATCAGAAAGAGGGGAGCTGGTGGTGGGGAAAAGCTACTTCCTTCCCTCGGTGGAAAGTTTGCATAATGCTATGCACGATGATCCTTGAAAGGAGTGCTAATTACACGAGCACCCTCTTTCATTAAGTTAACGATTGCTTTAACAACGGTTTTGCTCTGGAGCAAATGGAGTCGATAATCTAAACCGTACGTTGCCAGAATGTCGTTTCAGAAACTTACATCAGCTTAATTAGGCACTTAATCGTTTGCTCGATCAATCAAAACAATTGTCTCAAGGCACCAAATTCGATACTCGGTTCAGGACTGAGCCAGACCGACCGGCCGATCAACTCCAGTTCGATCGATGGGTCAAGACCCGAGGTCCCCCGGAAAGTTGAACATTCATTCTTCGCCGCAACACAAACAGCCTCTGATTTATCGTTTTCTGAGGAACTTTCCGATAGCTAAAGTCTAAATTGGACGGTGACCGGGCCGAGCCCCCCGCCCACAATGCCGAATCGTCTGCCCTGATGATGGAGCGTGGGAGAGGCGAGTGGATACCGTAAAAGGACGTCCATTCAGGAAAGCTCCTCCCCAACTATTTGGGGAAGTGACGTTAAAGCATAAAAGTCGGGTTCCTCCACCACTTTTGCTGAAGTGAAGCAAAAGCTCCATGTCCCTCCCGTCTCGTGTTCACACCCGGAAACGCTTTAATCTAACCCGATTGGTTCACACATCGCGTGCTAGCGCATTTTCGCAAGATCACGAGTTCAGTTCACATCGAGAATAAATTTCTAGATAATGTCACCGCCTTACTAAACCTATCAAAATAAGCTATAGATCGGATTTTTAACTTATACTTAATGAATTGAGTTGTTATATGAATTAGTTATAAATATACTTAAAATGATAAATTCAAAATAACATGAATGTTAAATAAATTTACAACTTAGGATTCTCTTTCACCCTCATTCAATCTCACACTCGCTTATTATGTGCTCTCATTTCAATTTGGGTTAAATATGGAAATATTTTAGTAATATAGATTGGGTTAAATATGAGTCATAAGAAAAATTGATTGATTTAGGTTGGACCATTTTAACTTGACCTAAACCACTACAGATTTGCACCACAAATTAATCATTCATTATTGACTCTTCGCCAATAACCTCACAAAATTTAAATATTCTTTGAAGTTTTAATTACAAGTGGTTTTGATGGATCAATTCATTGGGATTCGACTGCCATAGCAATACCTTCAATCAAGAGATGAAATCTTTGAATAAAATCTTTAGGATTGCTTCGATTTTGCCTTCAGGCTATTGACATGTGTTCAACTGGGAAGGATTCCACGTTACCGAAGTTAGGCTTAGAAGTGTCCTCTTTGTAATTAGGTGGCCTAATTTTGGGCTAAGGGACGGAAATTGCTCCTGGTTCTTGTACGAAACCTTTGATTTTATTCTATTTTATTCTTTTAATATTCGCAACGAGAGATTATTGTCAAACCGCGGCGTGTTATAATTTCTAACGCATCACGCATCGTTATTATGGGACCCAACTTAGGCTGGCCACCTGGCGACGTTATCTTCTATGATGGATTTTTCCAGGGTAAATTCTTGACATGTGCAATGCTGTCACTGTTCCGTCCGAAATGCCACACTCCAAACTACACGCAGTACAAAATTTTTTTCTTTACTAACTTTTTTATATTATCATTTTAATTAGGGAAAGTACTTCGATTTCATGATTATTTGCATCATTAATGTTAGTCTTTCTGTAAATATATTACTATGAACGTAAGCCGACGATGGACCCCTCGAAATAGACAAATGGATTAAAGGAGAATTCCGTTTTTTTGTGGGGAAAAAAGGAGATGGAATGATGATGCTAAGCGCAGTATTATTGATTCATAGAATTGACTTGCAACACGCAACATTGCAAATACAAACGATTAATCATCACGGCAGGGATACGTATGTTTGGAAGCTACTTTCTAGATGGGATTGGTGAAAGTTTCATAGTATAATTTATCCATCCTCCTTGTTTTCGAGCTCCAGAACCTGGCAGAATTTGCAATAGTTAACAACAACCAATGGCACATGTCCATCGGCGAATGCCCTTGCCAACAATGTTTGCTACTGGTGACTTCATTGGCAAGTTACCTATTATATGAGAACCGACAAAGTTCTAAACTTTTCAATTTAACTATTGAATTTTAAAATTTTTAATGACTTTTCAATATATTCTTTTCACCCAATTTTGGCCAGCAATCATCAGTGTGGATGCCCATTATCCTGAGGGTGCACTTCGTTTAGCATCTGACAACTCCTTGAATAAATACACAACAAGGGGCAAAATCGAAACACTGAAGAATTGGTGATTATGGTTTTGGAAGAAAAATATCATTTAACCTTTGTTTCAACATTTCAAAAATGTTAAAAGCTCCAGATAAGTCATCACCGGTATTGAGATTTCAGTTTTCTTAATACTAACTTTTTATTCTAAAATTCATTGGAAATGATGATCAAATATCCTGAATTTTCCTTAACAAGCTTTTAATCTAAATTGACCAAAATTAGAATGTGGAAAACCAAACTCGCCACAGGATAAGTTTATCACTTTTCACACAATCACCCCCTCATCGGATGCATCCGCCGTGTGAAAGAAATATCTCCTCCTAAATGCCAAATGGGGCGAAGACCCCCGACACGCGCGCCAATTTCGTCGTATTCACTAACCCATGAGCATACTAAGACACTATCATAATTTCAGGATAGCCTGTGGGGACTCAATTATCGCACCCCGCGATTGCTTTCCTGATTGGGGAGATCCCGTCGACCGTGAAGAGCGGCGGTGCACACCTCCGACCAAGTTTTTCCTTCAAATCCTTTGAATTATTCAATCGCGTGAATAATTATAATAACAATAATAATGATGATTCAGCTTCTAAGGCATTGAATTCCCCGATTTCCCGAAACTCCCTGGCACCGTATAAAACCAAAGCCTGCACGATGGTGCTCTCCTCACAAACAAAAGTTGTGTATAAGCGTCGAGCGAGAGAAAGGTCCCGCAGAGAGCTTCGCACGAAAGCTTCGAAACGCGAGAGGCAAACGCTCTTCCTCCGGTCGCTCCAGGGAAATAGAATCTCAAGGCTCGCATGGCGTCGTCGCCTCCTTCGTCCTCCGCCAGGGGTGATTCTAATGATGGTAAGTCCCGTTTCCCCCCTGTTAAAGCAGCGGGAGCTTTTCCGGGTTTTCGAGTTTCTTGGTGAATTTGTGGGGGTGGTTCGGGCTTGTTTTCAGGTGATGACGTGGTGAAGTACGATCCGTGGTGCCGAACGACCACAACGTCCTGCAGAAGCACGTCGCCTTCTTCGACCGCAACCACGACGGCCTCGTGTATCCATGGGAGACATTCCGAGGTCTCTCTCTCTCTCTCTCTCTCTCTCTCTCTCTCTCTCTCGCTTTTCCTACGTTTTGCTTGAAACGTTTAATGTGATTTGTTCGAGGGTTAACTCTTTTCTATCCCTTTTTTGGGGGGTTGTTCTTGAAGGCTTTCGATCGATCGGGGCCAGCCTCCCCCTGTCCACCATCTCTGCCATCCTCATCAACATTGCGCTCAGCCAGAAAACTCGCCCTGTAAATCTCTCTCTCTCTCTCTTTCCTTGTGTTTTTGGTTGTATGTGCTTGAGCTGGCGTCGTTTACGGACGAAACTTCGCAAGGGACCGCGAGCGAGTCACATGGTCCCCTCATTATTCGATGACCCCCATGTGTAGAATTGTGCTGTTCTGTTCTTGTCTGTGTCGTTTACGGGGAGTCTAGCTTTCTCAGGGGGGCGGTAGGAGGAGCCCCCACCTCTGTCCCAAGTAGATTCGTATTGAATGCGCATAATACGATACATACTTCAACACCTGAAGGTGGGATTAAAACGGATGAGGCGAGCTAAGGAGGTAGGAAATCGGACTGACCACCTCACCTCCTTTAGATCTCCACCTCGATAGTCGGGCCGCCTGCCGGGGACTGAGGTTGCCCCCTACACCTCCAAGAAGGTGGGAAGTGACTTGCATCGACCCCGTCCGTCCATGTGGATGGGGGGAATGAATCCCATTCAATGTGCAGGAGGCTTTCTTAGGGGTTAGCCGATGCCTGAGTGTCGATCAGTCCATCATGAACCCTGTCTAAATAGAAATTTGCCTTGTGAAGAAGCATCGCGAGTAAGAACACCTGAATTGAGCGGATGGCGTATATCAATATCCGGATGATGTTAGTATTCATGTGATAGAGGAGTCATGGACTCGGACTATCGAATTATTTCTTTTAGAATAAGAGACGTGGAGGTTGTAGGTTAAATTGAATGTTAGAGTACACGTTCATACAAATGGAGCCATAATTGAGCCTTTAATCAGGAATAAGTCCGCGGTCCTAATAAGAAAAGGTTGCGTGATTTTGGGATGGTTGAAAATTTATCGTAGGATAATCAAGCAATTTTGTAGCTGCCTAGTTTCGTTTACAACCTATCGTGTTATGCTTTAACTATTTTGAAATATTGTATTTTATATATGTTATCATTCTTTATTCTCGATGGTTATAACAGTAAATCAACAAGATCATGAAATGGTGATGGCAATTAAATATTAGATAATCACTTGCGTAGATTTATCTTATTTTAAATCTACTTTTCACATATTAAAATAAAGATATTTGAAATATATATGAGTCTCCTCAAAGTATAAAATGAAAAAAAGAAAAAAGGAAGACTCTCCGCAGCTTTAGTCAACAAATTTTTTAAAAAACAGTCATTTCCCTTTAATGCACGGTGGTGGTCTTTTATTATTAGTTATTGCAATGTCCTTATCTTCCACAAAAAAGAAAACCTGCTTTTATTTTTAATTTTTGTCTTTTTTCCATATAAAAGACTGCTATCGGTAACATAGGACGTCATTATGGTAGGATACAATGCATGTAAAACGGTACACATTTGTGTAACGAAGTACCTGTGTTGGGAAATTTATATTCGTGCTTAGTCCTACTTAGATTAGAAGATGGAGACGTGTCGAGACAGTGTTGCGGATTTGGCAGTTAGGACCCGTTTCAGACAATAAATTCGGGTCATAACCAATTATATCGTGCCATCTATAGATTCGAGACGACAATTGTCGATCGAGATGCGCTTTAAATTAGGGCGGACCAAAAAATTTACTGAAGCAAAAGATAAGTGGGACCGGTACAATGTGGAAGTCGACATCGCAATTAGTGGTGGTGGCTCCTTGTGCTTTGGAATGATGCGACGTGGCATCCAACCCGCAACTGCTGCTTCCTTTTCCACATAGAGTGCGCGCAAAGTCATTGTCATCCTTCGACCAAAAAAAAAAAAGTCATTGTCATTCACGACTTTTTTTTTTCTCGTCGGCAGGATAATGATGAAAATAAATTGAAAATTAAAAAAATAATTATCATTGATTTATGTTCTTCTTGTCTTTCCATCAATTAACCGGTTTATTGAGTAAAAACAAAATTAACCATTGACCTTCCCGTCAAAATTTATAAGGAAAAAAAAAACTGTACTCTTGAGAGTTTTTTATGTCTGGTTATAAATGAAATTTTAGATCTGTAATTGATTCGGGAATGTGAAGTCGAATAAATTAGGATAATGCCCCTCAGTAAGTAATAGAAGTCGTTATGTTGCGGATGTTTTCTACTTGAAGGTTGGATGTTCTTTTATTAAGAATGTTATACTAAGGTCCGTACTAGGTTGTTTGTTTGTTTATTGGTACTAGGTTGTTTGTTTATTTATTTGTTCTTGATCAGATGATGTGTGGATTGGTTGAGTACCTTCTAAGTACAGGCTGCAAAGCATTCAAAAAGAAGAACAAGAAAGCATTTGATTAATCCTCCATTTGTTTCTTAAAAAATAAATAATTTAAAATATATTTTCCTAACAACAATCACTTGTATCACTTTAAAATATTTACTAAAGAAAAATATATTCATTATTGATAACAATCTATATCCAAATATTTATGAGAACGAAGAAATATTCATTTTTGTATATGATACAAATAATCTTTTGTAGTAAAATATGTTTCAAAATATTCATTTTTTGCAAAATAAACGAATAATAATTATGATGTTTCTCCCGCGAATCTTGGAAGTATAAAGAAAATGGATGGTGTTGTGTGCAAGTAACAAGATGGGGTTTCCCATCGGAAGCATAATGCATTTGTTCTGCACCTCTCTCCATCAAATGATTTATTAGTGAATTGTTAAGCTGGATACGAATTGGTTTAGTTGAATTTAGTGATTATACATGTACATTTATTGATTTAGCTATTTGGGCTTGTTTAATAATGAGTGCTTAATATGATGGGGGCTATTCATTTTTATAATAAGTGATATTTTTCAAATCATTCATTTTTCACAAAACAAATGAATGATAACCGTGATGTCTCTTCTGTGGATCTTGGAAGTATAAAGGAAATGGATGGTATTGTGTGCAAGTAACAAGATGGAGTTTCCCATTGGAAGCATAATGCATTTGTTCTGCACTCTCTCTATCAAATAATTTATTACTGAATTTTTTAAGCTAGATATGAATTGGGTTTGTTAAATTTAGTGATGATGCATGTATATTTTGATAATGAGTGCTTAATGATGGGAGCCATTCATTTTTATGAATGATACAAGTGATCTCTTACAGGAAAATATTTTTTAAATTATTCATTTTTCGCAAAACAAATTAATAATGACTGTAATGTCCTTTAAGTATAAAGGAAATGGATGGTGTTGTGTGCAAGCAACAAGATGGAGTTTTCCCATTGGAAGCATAATGCATTTGTTCTGCATCTCTCTCCATCAAATAATTTATTACTGAATTTTTAAGCTAGATATCAATTGGGTATGTTGAATTTAGTGATTATACTTATAAATTTATTAATTTTGGTATTGGACTATTTTGAGAACGAGTGCTTACTATAATGGGGGCTTGATCTGTTTGAAAAAGCAGGGGAAATTCCCTTCCTTTCTGTTTCCGATCGAAGTCAAGAACATCCACAAGGCCAAGCACGGAAGTGATTCCGGCGTTTACGATTCTGAAGGAAGGTATAGAACATCAGTACATTCATATTCATCGCGCATCCACGAGCGTATATCTACATTTGCTTTTCTGTATATACGACTTAACTATCACTCAAATATGGAAGTAAAAGAGCTTTTCTTGCCCTTTACGATAAATAGTAAGTTCCGGGGAGCGAGACGCGATGGACGTCCAATTGTCTTGTGAGTCCTGATTGGGGTCGGTCACTTACTGAAGATTTGTGGGTTATATAGGTTTGTTCCGTTGAAATTCGAAGAAATCTTTCGCAAGCACGCGCAGACGCACCCGGACGCCTTGACATCAAATGAACTGCAGGAGATGCTCAAGTCCAACAGGCAACCCAAGAACTACACAGGCTGGTGAGTTTCTTGTGCTTTAAGTTTCTGTCTTTGCACCGCAACTTTGATACAAATGGGCCAAGCAACGACAGCAAGCAGTTGGAAAGAGATGCTTGTTCTTTCGCTCTTCCTATCTTTACATCACAGCATAAAGCAGAAGGCAACAAATGAAAAGAACAGGAAACAGTTGGAAAGCGAAAGGAATGTGATTTGAGGAATTTTCTCTCCGTGTTTTTGCTTTGCAGGGTGGCGGCCTACACGGAATGGAAGGTCCTGTACATTCTTTGCAAGGACAAGGACGGCCTACTTCACAAAGACACGATCCGGGCCGTGTACGATGGGAGCTTGTTCGAGCACATGGAGAAGGAGCACATGGAGAAGGGCCGAGCATCGAATAAGCAGAAGGATTAAATTCGATCTGACGTTAGGGCGGAACTGCCGCGGCGTCCGGCATCCCCATTAGCTGGCTGTACATTCCGTTTGCAATTCGAATCAATTATTCATGCATCGACGACAAAAGACAATAAGTAGAAGCAGAAACCAACATGGGTTTGGCTTCTTGATTGAAGTGTGTTTTTTAACTGATGGTTATTTATAGTGTAAGTATTCTAGGTCGTGCTGCCTTGGTTTGGCGGAGCCGATATCGTGTGCTACAATATAGCTTTACCCACTTTCCGTGCGCCGGATTTATGATGACACTTGCGATTTCGTTTTCATGGGATTTGATGGGAACTTATGATCCTTAGCTGGACTTCTTCTCTTCCTAATGTTGAGAAGGTACAAATGGATTAAATCCATCTTGTTCTTGGAGACTCTTTTGGGTCTTTTTTAAGGCTCATTTTGCACAATGCCAGAGCCATTGCTCCTCATAAGTGGACAAGAACTCTTTAGAAGCTATACTCATGTGTGCTAAACAGACACTATCAGCCATTAAACTAGTAGCTGCGGTAATCGTAAGGGTTAATACCACAAAAAATCCCAAATTGATACATTTATGATAAATATCTCAAACTAATTTTTTAATCATCAGAAATATCAAATTAGTATATTTGTGATAAATCTACCTTACGTTAATTTCTATTAAATTAGATTAATATTAAACTAATACACATATGACAAACGAATGGTAAAATCCCAAGTGATACACTCTTCAACTACCCCATATCATTCAACTCAATAATTTGATAATAAAATTTAACGGAAACTAATAAATGGTAAATTTATCACTAATGTACTAATTTGAGATTTTCCATAGTTAAAAAATTAATTTTAAATAAATTCATCATAGATATACTAGTTTATGATTTTTGTTATATTAATAATAACTACAAAGATTTATGTGTGTACCGGAATTGTCTTTCTGGTGGCCTTGAGGGTTGATGGGTACGAGATGGTGGTCCTTCGGTGCCACGAAAACCAGTCTAGTCCAACTTCTAAGCCCACTAGAATAAGAGATGGAGCCTTCGATCCAGCCACGATTTCCTTCTCCTTTGCCAGAACTGCTATGTCCTATAACGTTGGCTAACATGCTAAAACCTTTGATTGGGTCTTAGGACATTAACTAGTCAGTCACCCCGTCAGAGGAGTAGGAGAAGGCAGCCCGATCTATGGTCACCTTCCCCAACCTCGTCAAGAGAGTCCTAGATGATTTGCTTGCTTTTGCGGTCCGGACTCATGTTTGAGGGGTCGAGTTCTTGGCACCAAACCCTATCAAAGCGAGCCAAGCCGGTGTCTAGAGAAATAATTTTGAGCCATGAAAGGTCCCTAAAATTGCTTCAACTTTATGGCAAGAAAAAAAGAGTAGGAGAGGGCACCTCATCAAGAGAGACTCTCCTAGACGATTGCTCGCTTTCACGGCCGGACGCTCGTTCGAGGGGTTGCGTCATTTGGCGCCAAACCCTATCGAAGATTCTAACGAACAAAGCCGGTGTCTAGAGAAATAATTTCCAGCCATGGATGGTCCCTTACAGTTAGAACCTTCTAGATCTAAAATTGGCGATTGCTTGGACTTTGTGGCAAGAAAAGAGTACGAGAGAGCGACCCGATCTATGGTCATCTTCTCCGACCTCATCAAGAGAGAGTTCTAGACGTTTGCTCGGTTTTGTGGTCTGACACTTGCTCCAGGAGTCGAGTCACTTGGCATCTAACCCTGATCGAAGAGTCTAGCAAACAAAGCCGGTGTCTTGCCGTGAGAGGTCCCTAAAGTTAGAACCTTCTAAATCTAAAATTGGTCAATTGCTTGAACTTTATGGCAAGAAAAAGCCGGGAATTAAGCGGCACTAAACAACCGTTTAAGTGAAAGCTTCTGTTTTAAGGAAACTACAGTGCCTAAATTTGGTTGGTTGTCGATGCACGTCAAGAAGTAAAAGCCAAAACGCGTGGACCCGTAAAGCAGAATCCTATGGTTGGTAAAACTAACGTCGTCAACGTTGAAGATGACCTGCCTTTTGATGATATACCTGTCGAGGGCCAAATTAAATTTGATGATATGCATAGATATATATACACTACACCCATCAAATGGGTGGGTCAAGTTTGGTTCAGGTTGAATATGGTCCTACCCATTTAATCCCTTTTAACTCATTTTCATGTAATACAATATAGTTGCTCATATTCAATTCACACCCGACTGGATCCATATTGCTTCATACTTTCAAATTTTTAATCAAATTTAAGAAAACTCATCCAAACTGAGGCAAAAGCGAGCATAAAATCAAGTGAGGGCAATAAGGTCATAGAAATGGATTAGGTTTAAATAAGTCGTGAATCCATTATGTACTCGGTTTTATCATTCTACACTCATTTATGACCATTTTACTAAATATTATAAAACCATGCGCGACATAACATGTGACAATGTTCTTTCTATAACTTATGGACCCAAGACTAAGTAGATAACTTCATTTAATTCACCAGCAATTGAATGACGAAACATTCAATAAGCAAGATCTAGTATAAAGTATAATTTCTTTGTATTTGTAGCGTTTCACCGGCAGCAATCAGCTATTATCGAATAAGAGCATTAATTTTCTTTCCCAATTTAAATTTCGCAAACACGAAAAGTAATTCCATGCTGCACATCTTCTTTTTCTTAAGTCTTTTTGCCTAAAGGCAATGAGATGGGAATATAAATTAAAAGGAAGAGGCTTTTGATGTCCATGCTTTTAAACATTCGCCCCCTTTCCATCTCGGGTGACGTCAAAAACACCCGTAGAGACACCCCTTTTTTACCTTTTAAGGCATTCACGAAGTTCCATTCGGGTATACATTACATAATCGACTTTCTATTCATGAAAATGAAGTACTAATGGCTTATCTCAAAAGAATATTGGAAAGAGAAGAGAAACAGAAGTCCACGAGACATTCGGATGTTCTATTAAAAGTATTTCATGTTGCTTGTCTACCGGATTTATTTGCTCTCCATACTTCCTCTACAACTTAAGCTTTCAGGATTGAATATTCTAACATAGTATCTAGATTTCATCCCAATTTACTTTGTGAGTGTCCCTTGTCCGTCAAATTTTATCTGTACATCCTGATTTCACATAAAAAGTCAATAGACGTACATCTCCCTCCACTTATTTTATGAAGTTTCGGATCGGACATTTAACATGTTTAGGCATGAAATCAACATATATGTTCACATTCACTCGTTTTACAATTAATGCATACGAGTTTAACTCCAACTTTGGCTTTCTTTTTTGTTCCTTTAGAGAAGACATCATTAATGAGTCGTTTTGACAATCTATGGCCGAAACATGAAACAAATCTTTGGGAGGGCCCTGGTCAAGTCAAGAGAAAGACTCGAAATGTAACCATCAATTTTCCATTTCATTTTTGGGTCGTGGGCTGAAAGACAATTCTAGTAATGTCCCTTGTTTCGGTCGTCCAAGTCTTCCCCCACTGCGGCGGGCTGGGGGCAAAGGGTGCAATGTCAGCCACGGCACTTCCCCAACTGACAAGCAAATTGACAACTCATGGGCAAAGATCAAATTCTGTTCTCTTACCAATTTATTTTTCTCTTTCTCTTTCTCTCGGAAGGACCGTCCTAAGGTTGCAATAATTCTTGCTCCTTCGCTAGTCAAGTCAAAGAAAGTTGTTAAAAAGAAAAAGACAAAGAAAGTTGTTGATATTGAATGTGGTTTCCACTTCCGTGGCACATTGTTAAAATATTATCACTTGACAACAAATCACATACCATATTCTCTTCACATACATGTAATCTTAAACTTCTGAATTGACTTTTTTAATATGATATCGGAGCTAGCACCATCTCTTTCACGTATTTGCATCCCTCTTGATCAGTAAAGTTTCATGTGCCACTCCTAATCCAACTTATACATGAGAGGAGTATTGAAATATTATCCTATGTCGCTTGAAGATGAACCTTATTCCTCTGTTACATTAATATGTTTTGTTTCTCGTGCTGTAATTACTCTCCCCGGATTTCATAGGACTTTGTTGTAGTTTTTTTTTGGTCGAAGGACTTTGTTGTAGTTTAAAAGGCTTTGTTTGGTCCTCGTGTACGTGGCTTAGATCCGGCAAATTGTAAAATAATGACAGTAACAGGTACCGTTCCCTATTTCTCTTCAATTGATCCCCAGAAAAAGTGAAACAAAATAATATCACGTCAAGCACGAACTTTTTTTCTGACCAAAAAGAAAAAAAAAGCACGAACTTTTTCTGGATCACCGACCAAAATTAACCGCATCTTTGGGCCAAAAGATTAAAAATAAAATATAAAAAAGCACGGATCCAATTAAAAGGGCCTCAGGTACCACCGAAAATCCCATATGCTCGATTTGCTCCTAGAGAGTGTGTTAACAAAATGTCTATAATGTTTTGAAAAAGACTATATAATTAATATGTATATTTGAGGGTACTGCACCCACAACTTCAATATACAGAAGTTGTATGCAGACAGCGTTAACACCAGAGCGTCTAAAGCATGGAAAGGCTTTAGCTTTGTAGAAGGAGAACGGATTATTGGATGGGAAATGTGTTTAAGCTTTGGAAGGACTTTTATAAAAGGTGAACGATTTGTCAACTGAGAGTTCGCTAAAGTTTGGACGGACCCATAAAAGGTGGACAATTTACGGAACATGAGGGCATCAATTTGGAAGGACTTGTTTGCAGAAGGTAACAGAACATATAAAGAAAGTTCGTGAATGGTTCTAATTTCTATATATAAGCCTTACAATCCTAATGTGTAGACTCATCTTGATATCAATTTGAATTGGATTCGAGTTAGCGTTTTACAACCGTTTTCAAGTGTCGGAATTCGCTAAAAGCTATCTAGAGTGAATCGGACTGGTTTTTCCTTTTTTTGGATAAGCAGCAAAAATGTTGGGTGGACTATAGGAGCAGAATTTTTTACTTTCGGAAATGGCCTCTAATGCTTCGGAGAAAGACTATCTGATGGTCGAAGAAGGTCAGACTAATCGCTGCTTGGCTGGATAAAGCTTTCGAGAAATATTTAAAGCTTAAAGGTCTTTAAAAGTGCATCGTGATTGGTGGCATTCGAGAAGCTCACAATCAAATCTCTGTCAAATGCGCTGAATGGTCGTGCTTTCCAGTGTGCAGGATAGAGTGATTTATTTATTTATTATTATTATTGTAAATCTCTGTAGAGGTTGTGAAAATTTGTAATCCAGAAAGAGAGTGATATATTGTTGTGAGATTTGCTTGAGTTTGTAAAAGTAACTCCAGAAGTTTCAAGTAGAAGAAGCACATTCTATATAAACTGTAAAATCTCAAGGATTACATCGTGAATTCTATTTATTTTGAGGCTATTAGAGTCGGGATAACGCAATAGGCCAAGTGGAAGGTCGAATCACTACGTAAAGAGGTTTGGGTCCTCTTCTCCAGACAATGGGGGTGCGTTATATGTAATCCACCTCGTCTAATAAAAGGTGTTGTTTTTGCCAAGGATCCGATAAGTCTATCCACGCAATTTGTTAGAATCTGATTTTTTGATCTCTTTATCTTTTGGTCCTTCTAAGCATGATGTTAACAGTCATGTCTCTACCCAATTGTTCACTTTCCCATGATCTTTCCAAGTCTTCATGAAAAAGTTATACCAGACTTATTCACCTTCTAGTCAAGTCCATCTAGCTTTTAAATGGCTTGAGGCTCAAAATCTTGTTCACCCTTAATGGAGGCAAAGCATTCAGACTTTTGATTAGGACACCATCTACATATTTGACTTATGCATTTCTTAACTGGTCTTAATCAATAAACATATTGGTATCCTTTGATTATTTTGTCATTTTCAATATAACATTAAAGAGTTTCTTAATGAAGTTTCTAAATCTTAGAGCTACTGATGTCCCCTGCCCCTGGATCCACAACCGGACGACCAGTCCAAGTCCCCTTGGCAAAGAAATTGTGTGAGCCTCGTCAATTTACAAGTATCTTACATCTCATGCTTATAAGCCTAGCTATGTACATGAGAACGAAATCAAGGTATTTTCGAACAATCTCAAACTTTCATGAAACAAACGAAGCCAATGTTCTTATAGAGATAATCACAAATAATTCATGCCATAATACCGCCCCTACACCATGCTACTGTAGTAGCTCGAATGAATACACAAAACCAAATTCACAATCGGCCAACCACATCAAAGAACTTGCTAGGCCAAACAAGACCACTGCGAGCAATACTGTGTTTATTAAAAACAATCTCAAAAATCCATTCATAAAGTGATCCTGGAAATTGCAAACCGGGCACTTAATTAAATAAGCAGTTTACGTCAAACACTCAACAAAACTTCGTTCGGAAAGGAAGAAATTCTAGGGGTCAAATAGAGAAGAAAGGGGGGGAAGGGCACCACATTCTAGAATGATCTTAACCAATATGGAAAGCTCTTGATAGGACTGAGTTACGCGTGCATTCAAGCATCTGGAAATCTCATCACTTGACGTTACCTACTCTCAAGTCTCATTTCCAGTCAATCCGCCTGTCAATAACCCAAAAGCAAAACCCCTCTTATCTTCTTCATTTTTCGACTTGGCACAAAACCCAAAATTTTGATTCGTAATAGCACCTACTCTCCCGCAGAATCGAAGCTCTTGTCAACCATGAATTAGCCCACCCTACGATGAAATCGATGGAGGCCATTCGGTATTAGGTGGCGCTCTGAGGTCCTTCGCCACCCCTCTCTTTATCTCATTATCTTCGTTGCCGACGGGGAGTACTTGTCAACCATGGCCGGTCTCTTTTAAACCTATATCTATTGACTTCGAGAGCTCCCTAGACTCGACGTCGAAAGTGTAGAGCCAAAAACCCTTTCAAGCCATGCGCTCCACGAAAGCACCCTTCTTTTCTACTCCTTTTCACTTCAAACGATCATTTTGACTTTATAATATAAACAACCGAAAAAGAAGGACTCAAGACCATTAGGTTAGGTGTTCTGTTATCAAGGATTTGGCTTTGATCAATTGATGGAAATATTGAAAAAAGAGGAGTAATTGTCGGCAGTGATAAAACCACACTCATAAAGATTCGACTATGACAGAATTTTCTTGTTACGTTATTTATCGTGAGTCTGAAATAATTTTAACTTGTTCTCGAAGATTTCACGTGAAAGTTGGTTTCTTTGGTGTTATTATTACTAGAAGTGAGAGCCACTAATATTTTTGAACCGGCAATTATGTCGTGCTCGGATAGATAGATTTGGACAATAATTTTTTGGACCTCCACGCTCGACACTTTCATCGAGTTCCGTCCTTCCTTACGTAAATTCCTTCCGAAGGAACCACGCCTCTTTCCCTCTCTCTCTCTCTCTCTCACTCAAAAACAGAGCACTGCTATATGACCAACCCACCATAGCCACCTCTCTCTCATCAACCAAGCAGAACTCTCTCTCTCTCTCTTTTCTCTCTCTACACGACCACCATGTCCGCCGCCGCAAAAGCTCCGTCTCCTCTGCTCTTCTTCCCCGCCATCTTCCTCCTCGCGCTCTCCCTCCTCGCATCTCCGTCGACTTCCGACACGGAGTCCTTCATCTTCGGCGGCTGCTCGCAGCTGAAGTACCTCCCCGGGTCCCCGTACGAGAACGGCATCAACTCCGTCCTCACCTCCTTCGTCAACAACGCCATGTTCGCCCCCTACAACAACTTCACCGTCCCCGCCGGCACCACCTCCGCCGACACCATCTACGGCGTCTTCCAATGCCGCGGCGACCTCGACCAGAGCTCCTGCTCCCGCTGCGTCGCCCGCGCCGTCAGCCAGGTCGGCACCCTCTGCTCCGGCGCCTGCGGCGGCGCCCTCCAGCTCGACGGCTGCTTCGTCAAGTACGACAACGCCACCTTCCTCGGGGTCGAGGACAAGACCGTGGTGATCAAGAAGTGCGGGCCCGGGTCGGACAGCTACGACGCCGACGCGCTGGCGAGGCGCGACGCCGTGTTGGGATACATCGGGGCGAGCAACGGCGACGGCGCGGCCTACAAGTTCTATCGGGACGGGTGGTCCGGCGGCATGCGGGCGGTCGCGCAATGCGTGCAGGACCTGAGCCCCGGGGAGTGCCAGGACTGCCTCGGGGAGGCGATTGGGCAGTTGAAGAGCAACTGCGGGGCCGCCAGGTGGGCGGATATGTTCTTGGCCAAGTGCTACGTGCGGTACTCGGAGGGCGGGGACCACTCGCACGACGGCCACGGTAAGCATCGAGTCTATGGTGGTGGTGGTTGTTCATGGTTTAGCATGGTTTTCGGGTTGATCTCGTTATGCTTGAATACTGTTTACATGGCCTGTCTTGGATGGATTTGAGCTTCACCGTTAGCTCAATTCCCATCCTAGTGTACATTATTAAGTAGGGTGTCTATGTTAATTAGTCTGCAATGTGACTAGAGTCAACTGATTTTAGAGGCTCCTCTGTAAAATTTCATCATCTGATAATTTCTGTTTTTAGCTTCCTTTCTTTCAAATTTTGGGTCTAAGAAGTGTAGGTGGAAGTGTCAGCAGTTTGTGCTCTGGAGTGAGGCTGTGTTGTAATTGTGGTTGTGCTGTGGTAATGCTTTTCAGATGTCCATAGGCATAGTTCGATAACCCCTGTTTCTCTTAATGATCTTTTTGTTCATGATATTCATGCTGTCTAATTAGTACTCTGTATCACGGGAAGAAAACGATGAGGGATTCATTGACAAATTTCTATGCTGTATGTCCTCAAATTATTATACCACCACCATTGCAATTTACTAATGCAAAGTGGGAATAAAGACTGCTCATGACAGGGGCAGAGTAAGATAGGCAATAGGAGTTTGATGCTTGAGAAAACAGACAAGCAAATTGGTTTAGTTGTTCATTCTCCTGAGGCAACCTAGAACGTTCTAATGGTGAAAAAAGTGCCAGATTGTTAGTCATTTGATTGCTCCATTATGTAAGTGTAGCTGAGCTGAGTAGGACCATGATCAATTGTGCAATTATTTGAAAAACAGATCATAACGACGACGATGAGATCGAGAAGACGCTAGCAATATTGATCGGGCTCATCGCGGGGGTCACACTGGTCATCGTCTTCCTCTCTTTCCTAGGGAAAGCCTGCGATTCAGCCAAGGGTACGACTCATTTTGGCTCTATTTTTCCTCTAACTGACCCTGTTCTTGCCTCATAATCTGTTTCTTTATTATGTGTTTAACAATCATACCATTTTTACTTATCGCAGAAGGTAAATGAACTGCACCTGCTGGTTGTGGACATATCAAAGAGCTGCAGCACCGCACGCTACTTGCCGTGGTATCGATTCGATTCTAAGAAATGATCAATTGGCTTCGTCTTTTTTCTGTCTTTATTTCATCCTTTTTCTTTCTATCCACTGTCCCTTTTTCGTAACCTTTTCTTTTTCCTCACTCCCTGTAAAGAAGACGTTGAAGGTTAGACTTATATAAAAAAAGTGATCGAGCATTGAGATATGTAGTTCCTCGAAGCCAGTGAAATGGCAAAGTTGCAATAAGAGAGAAGTTCCATTCTACAATCGCCCCCACCTTTAGTCCTTTTTTAACTGTTAAAGTATGCTTTGTTCTTCACTGATTGTGTACAAAAAGCAGACATTTCTGCGGAAAGTGCTGTTCTTGTATTGTTGTGGCTTAATTTAGTTTATTGCTTTGCAGTTGTGATCAACTATTTTCGTGGCTTTCTTTGGATTATATCCATATCTTGCTTTTCCCGATTCCAGCTTCTTGTTGCGGATTATCCATTTTCTTCTTCTGCAATTCTGTTTCCACCTCCTGCTGAATCAATTACATTAGGAACTGGCGTACAGTTCAAGAAAAAGTTATTCAGTTTCTTTTTTCACATTCATCTTTAGATGGACCACCTGGCTTTAGTCACTTTACCCTGTGAGGAATTTTAGCCTGAGCATTTCGATTGTTTTGGTCGGCCCGCAATTCAGAAATTCCTTCAGAAAGCAGTAACTGAGACTTTTCATGGTACGGGACTCGAATATCTTTCTCCAAGAGCCTCCCTTCAATTGTTCCGGTCAGCCCGCTCTTCAGAAAATTCCTTCGAAAAGCAGCAAGTGAGACTCTTCATGGTACCGAACTCGAGTATCACTTGTCAAGTTGATGAAATCCTCCTTTAGATTTTATCACGAGAGTGCATCACATACAATGATTGTGTCATGAGTAACGCTCGTGGAAGTTCAGCAATGTTTTCAAAAATTTACGCAAAGCTTGGAAGACAACGGCTGGAATTTAGCTGCACAAGGAATTTGGTGTGGTTTTTAGCACAGAAAAATGCAGGCACTACATGAAAACCAGTTATAGGTCAAAGTACACAATTCTTTCACCTCTACTTCCGTGTTAAAGCGTTAATTTGCTCATCATTGCAGTAATCTGAAAACATATTCAAGCTGGTAACTTTTTGTGTGCGTGATCCTGCTCAAGGACTAGGCATTTGGTCAAAGGAAGACGTTACGGAATCGAAAATCATTCTTTAATCATCTTTAGCATCAATTTAGAATGGCAACCTCTAAAGTATATTAAGGGGGACAACGGGCCATCAAAGGATGATGACCACATTATTTTAGGAAGACCGTGATGCCAAGAATAGTGTGGAATCCCTTCTCTGCCATTACTTTAGGTCTTCCTTTTTGGTGGGTCAATCCCAATTAGATCCTTTCAATCCACTTTTTCTTCTCACACTGTCCCTTTGCGGGGGCAAAAATGCATTCTTTAAGCAGGAAGGGACATGCATTTCGAATATTTGAGTACGTACTGGAGGGGGGCCGTGCTTGCCGCTTAATATGCTATTATAATCTAGACATGAAACTGATAATGCAGAGCGAAAAGGCTTTGTATATTCCCCTTCATAAAGCTAAAGAGAAGACCAGATATCATGACCTTCAAAAAAGGAGACACGATAGAATTAGCAAAAGTAAGTGACATTATGCATGAATGAGATCAAGTCACGGGGCATTCCTAAAGGGAGAGATTGACAGAGATTGCAGATGATACAATGCATAATGGAGAATCTTCACCAGTAAAAGGAGGAGAGAGCTCTCTGAGCTTTTTCAACAAGACAGTCCTCCTAATGATGGCTAACCTGTCACATCGCCATAAGCCCATTGTTAGAAGTAATCAGGTTCTTTAGGAAGCATCATTCACGATCACTTTTTGGAGGTTTAAGGGTTAGGCTCTTAAAAGTCTCTTTACCAAAGGATGATGCCACTCTCTTCTGTCTCAAATCTAACAGGCCATTTAGCAAATGAATTTAGTTTTTCTTCTCTCTTTTCTGAAAGTTAATTCTTCAGTTACACTCTCATGGACAGTTACACCCATTTAAGGTTTCAGCAAATCCGGAGAATATACATGAACAACAAAGATGAAGAGCATATTCAACATAGTGAAGTTCTGACTATACTCGGTACCAGAGATGTTATTCACAGATTCATATTAAGAAGTCCTGTTGAACTTTGATCAACGACCAAGCCCAGTACTACGAATTATATTCTGTGCATTTTGAGATCTCACATTAATTAGTACATCAGTTTGGTTGATCAAAGAGTACTCAAAAGAAGTACATCAAATCGCACTACTGAACCTAGAATTGCCTACGAATTGCCGACAAATTTCACCCCATTTCCTCAGTGCAGATGAAAGTTGTCAAGTTCCATTTTCATCTGTGAAGATCAGGAAACACCGCATTCCATCATCAAGAGCACTAGTTAAACTCCCCCAGGAAGTCACAATCTCATGAGCACTGTTTATGTAGCTTCTGATTGGAACATCTGGTGTTAGTGTTGCTAATCTAAAACTTACTTATCATGGTGATAATCTCACCTTTTGACTAGACGATGCGATTTAATAAAATCCAGCAACTTAGACTCTACCAGGTGATTTCCTCTGGAAAGTTCTTTAATCCCACTAAAATGTCCTCAAAGTCTACATGCTTTATGACCATGACCACATTTGATTGGGACAACAATTTTACGATATCTAACTTTAGTATCTGTCACAGATTTGTCTGAATTGCTGACGAGAAAGGCATGTGGGAGACAGAGCAGATATAGAAAATTATCATCTCTCGGCTCCGTCGAACACGTTACCAGGTCGCAGATGACGAAATAGCTCGCGCAATTCGCATAAAGTAAGTTACAGGATTGAGGAAGACAGACGCTTCCTAGTATTCTTTCTTATCCTGGTCCTCAGGACGGATATTCCGAAAAGAGCCCTGAGATGCAGAACTTCACAGGTTCCTACTGGGCAAAACAAGAGGAGATGAAACTATGGTCCCTGAGACTGATAGCAAGAAAGTGATGGAGTATGATAGAGATGGCTTCTTTGGTGTTTTCCTTCCAGATGGAACGGTGGTTTAAGGGCAAGTGGATGCAAAAATGAAAGCTAAGCAATAATACCTGTTGGGCCTACTGCTAGGAGTCTCTCCCATATTGGTCTGCTGTCATCTTCTCTTATTCTCCTTCATCCATAGATTTTTGTCTGCAAACGTGAGTGAAGGTGACGACTGGACAGTTCTCATTGAGGGTGAAATACCATTGCACAATCATTGAGGAGGGAAATAATGTAAGACCAGGCCCAGTCATGTTACAATGTCTCTCTTTTTTTTTTTCTTTTATAAAGTTACTGACAATTATGCAGGATATCATAAAACTTTTACTATGCTCGCCTGAGTTCTGAATCTTGCACAAAAGTCGCGAATGAGAGATGTTATTGGCTCCATCAGTTTTTCCCAAATCCAAACTCCTATGTCGCATTTGTTGTCGATTTCCTCTTTTCTTGGACATGTGGCATTGATATTGTGCCAAGTAGGCACCACATAGAAAAAAAATGAAAACTAACAAAATAAAGGCATGAGGAGATCATGACGAAAGGAACCAACAAGGTTGGCATCATTGGAGAGATCAGCCACCGTCTCCAAGACCCTAATAAGGGTCGCCAACCCTTGCCAAGGGCTCGACAAGGGCCGTTGGTCCTTGAGAAATCAGGAGGAGGCATAATTGTCCTTCTCCCTTACAATCTTTTTATTCGTTTTTTTTTTTTTTTTTTGTGGATTTTGTTAATGAATGTACGATGCCACTTGTTAAGCATTCCTAATTTTTAAAAAAAAAATGATAATTTTCGAGATAGTGATAACACATCATTAGCAATAATATATTTCCTTAATTATTTGTTAACAAAATCCTTTTTAAATTTTTATTATTTCTTATTTAATTTCGACCTTCCTTTTCTAGGTGATGCTGACGTGGCACATCACCGTATGAAAATATTGATAAAAAAAAATAAGAAAGCCAACCGTGTTTTCCGTTCCGAGCAAATTTAATAAAGCTAACGAGATTCCCGTTTCACATTTTCTATGCAAATTTAGGAAATGAAAATTTAAAACTCAAATGCATTGATGAAATGCTTCGGGAAATTGAAAACAAGTGTTGACACAAAAATTTAGGACTCTTAATGGAATTAACTCAAAATTATTAAATAGAGGAAGACCGCATGAAGCATAACCTTAGATATGTAAATCCCTAAGTCCATAACGTACCTATAATTAACCCCATGAAATATGTAATACTCGAGCCTAAAACTGAATGGGTGTAACATTGTACTTAGACGGTGTAAAATATACTCTACCAATCGTAGACCTGGTTACTCTTTGTTATTATTCCTATCAGACAAAGACCCAGTGTTGCACAGAATTAATACACTTCATAAATAATCAATGACATTGTCTAAGAAATTAACTATATGATCATGCCCTGCACGGCATACGGAATGCTGTATTAAGGAAAGTAGAATTATAGGGGATTGATATTTCTAATGCCAGTTACCTTTTAATTGACAGTTTAAATGGTGGATTTATGAGAAAGGAAAGTAAAATCAATATTTAACTCAACAATTAATTAAATATTTACTTTGAGGTGCCTGCTTATCGTGGATTAATTATAATGAGAGGATGTTCGTTCTAGCAGTATACAATTCTAGGAGTCAACCTTAGAAGCGCTTCTCAAAAGAAAACTCGTCATAATATAACTTCATAGACATAGATGTTTATTTTAGTCGGAACAATTTTTTGTTTTTCTTACAACACCATTGTGGCTAGTAGGGGTGTGCATGGTTCGGGCGGGCGATTCCCGACCTAGAATCGGGAACCGCCCGCTAAGGACCGGTTTCGAAAAATTGAAACCGGGATTCACCCGTTTGTTGTATGGATCCATCCGGAACCCACCATCGGTCCGGTCCCGATCCGGTGGATCCACAACCTATCTGATAATAATAATATCACTTTTTAAATCCACCATGGAACTGGTTTCCTCGCGAACCCTAGACCTATTCTTCTTCTCCTCTTCTTGCAATCATGCTTCTTCACGTGCTGGCCTTTTGAGTTTTGCCCACTAACTACTCGGCATTTTGTCAAGGTTCGCTTTAGACTTTTTAACTTTTGGACGTGTCCATTTGCTTGGCATTTTGTCAAGGGGGTTCGTGCACTGCTTGCCTTTTGATGCTGGGTAACCTTTTTCGAGAAGAGTAAAGATAGGATGGAAGGCCTTTTGTCCACCGCTAAGGAGGATGAGTGAGGATACATGCGTAGCTCCCTGTTAATTAGTAATTTCATTTTTTTTAATATTAAAAATTAATCGGTCCAGTCTGGGTAGGTGGGTGGGCGGATCCGCCCATGGAACCGGGAACCGGACCGGTTCCCTCAAGAACCACCGGTTCCGGTCCGCTTTCGAGCGGTCCGGGCGGATCCCGATTCTTTTACACACCCTTAGTGACTAGGATTTGAGCAAATTCTTAAAAGGTTCAAAGGAGAAGAAATAGACGGGAGATCCACCATACGGTGAGAGATCCCGTTATATCACCTCTCGTATTCCCTAGTTGGTGAGAAAGAAAAATAATCACTTATCAAGGAGGTGTGTGAGACGTGTGGTCACCGGTACATTAAAATAAGGAATACAACACAGCTCTTCATTAGGAACAACCACAAGCAACCCTCGGAGGTGGGCAACCACCGGTTTGAGTTGAGGTTAAGAAAGAGTACATGAACTTGTTCTTTCTTAGCTAATGATCCTAAAACACGCCCCAAGAACATGTATCATGTTGGTATCTCTTAGGTTGCGTTTGATCATTCAGATTTCTAAATAGGATAAAACTGGATAAGATAGGATAAGAAATCTAGAGATTTATTCATATTTTATCCATTGTTTGGTGAGTTACGGATTTATTATCGGATATATTCATATTATATTATATACATTATTTGGTATAAATGTACATCAATGTAAATAAACATAAAAGTTCACAAAAGTAGATGATAAAAACCTCTTGCAACACCCTTGCCTACTTCGTTTTTATTTGGCTTTGTTTTCCCTCTCTTATTAATTATCTTCATATTTATTTCTTTTTTCCCCTTCCATCGTTTGCTAATAGAGGTTTATCAAATAATAAATTGTACTAACATACCTACAATACCTAAAATTTGTAATAAATATGAATAATTTTATTTATATTGAATTTATATTATAAGATATAATCAAATTCAAATATATAAATGAAAAAAGACTAAATTCTTATTTTTATTTTCAAATATTATTTATATTAAAATATAATTTTAATTTTATTAATTTAATAAGCTTCTTATTTGAGAAAAATAACGTTTTTATTGTGGATAACAAAAATCCTATTCACCTTTATCCCACCTTCCCATAGGATAATTTTATTTATTCCATATCTCTCTTAAATCTGATTTTATTCTGTATTGAGTAGGTATTAAATACATGATATAATAAATTTTATTATATCCTTAATTTTATCCTGATTGCTAAATGTAGCTTTAATATATTGTGTTAACTTAAAATTTTATATGAAATTTGAATATGAATAATCTCCAATATTTGAATTTTAAGTTTCATTTAGGGCAGCACTATCTCCACCCATTGTAAAACTAAATTGAACCCATTTTTGCTTTAAAAAAACAACATTGCTCTTAATCATTCAATTTCAATTTAAAATAATGGCTCCACGTTTTTGTACTTCCCTTCCTTTTTTTTTAGTTTTCCTATTTATAAGTAGCATCAAGTTGCCATAATTAAAAATATCACATGTTTTATTTTTGCTTATTGTGGGTATCCATGTATGTTAAAGGCACTATATTTTCTTTTCTATTAGTGGATTTTACTTCATAAAATTTAACTTTGTCGAAAAGGGAAATTTTTCAACAAAACCTAGTTCTTCTTTACATTGCCGAGTGAATGTATGAATTAATTTTCAAGTAGAATCAAGAGATAACTTTGCTAACACAATCACATGATTATAAGCTTTTACTTTTGTTGTGCATATCACCATTGAACCATTTCTTATTAATTGTCTTTTATATACATATACATAAAAAGAGCAGTGATTAGATGAGAAAGAAAAAAACTCTTTAAAGATTTTCCAAAACAGAATCCCAATTACATTAAATATAATTGAATCAAAGTTTTGCATAAAATAAGAAATTTTGTTAAAATGTTAGTGAAATTTCATCTTTTTGGATTGGCAAAAAGATGTTGACATTTAATATATATGGCAACTAGATTCGACATAAAACCATTAGGATTCGCCTCAGTGGCCATTTTTCCAACATGGAATGGGGAGGTGAGGAGTTCAAATCCCCACATTCTCGGGGGATGGGATGAGAACGCGTAAGTTTCCACTACTTTAAATTGTAATTAATTGATTAATAGCAATTTCATCTTTTTGGTAAATACGGAATAAATTAAATTAAGTGATATAGTGGTGGAAATAGCGCAACCCTTCATTTAATACCAAACTTCCCGATTTAAAAAAAAAAAATAAGATCTCGAAATATCTTATGATATTTCTTTCGTAATATTGAAAAACTTAAGATTACTTCCATTTTTGGAAACGCCAATGTAGCTCTTAGGCAAGAAGAGAAACTCCCGTGGAGAGAAAATGTCAACCAAAATCTAGCAGTAGCGCATACATCTCTCTCTCTCTCTCTCTCTCTCTCTCTCTCTCTCTCTCTCTCTCTCTCTCTCTCTCTGTGCAATGGCTCTGGTGTGGGTGATGCTCGGGAACCTAGCGGCAATGGAGGCGGTCATGCTCCTCGTCCTCCCCGCCCCCGGCCTCGACGTCCTCCACAGGGTTCTGAGCTCCTTCACCCGCGGCCTCCTCAAGCCCCTCCTCTCTGTCGTGCCGCTCTGCCTCTTCCTGCTCCTGGACATCCACTGGAAGTACGAGACCCGCCCCAGCTGCGAGCTTGAGTCGTGGTGCCCTCCGACGGTGCGCCTCCGCGACCAGAAGTCCGTCCTAAAGAGCCAGCGCAACGCCTTCCTGATCGGCGCCGCCCTGGCCTTCTACTGGCTGCTCTACTCCGTCGCGCACATGGTGGTCAAGATCGAGCAGCTCAACCAGCTTCTCGCCCGGCTCAAGGACCGCGACTCAAGAGCGGTTTGCGGCGGGATCAGGAAACAGACTAAGTGGCGATTGCGTGGATAGAGGTTTCCGTTGTATACTCTCTAGGCTAGGGCACATCATATTTTTTTTATTAAGGTTTAGCTGGATTTTCTCCATTTTGGGTTGAACGATTGGCCTACTGGCATTTTTAACTTTCAGCTTGAATGGGGAGTTGAATTCAATTGAAATCGATGAGATTTACTTCCGCAGTTGTTTGCACATGCTAAATAATTATATTGGCTATATGTTTAAGATGACCAAGTTGTCAATATGGATAAACATGGGACTAATGCTTGACGCATCATGGATGATCACCAGGACCAATATCGATATCAGCCATCGACATTAGCGCACATCAACAGCGCACTTTGGTGACTGATGGTTTTAATTGGTGATGGGCTTAAGGCCCGTCTGCCCATGCTGGGCCCAAAAGGCCCGACCCACGGGAATAGGGCCCGTGGATGGGGGAAGGTATAAAAGGGAGGAGAGAGAGAGAGAAGACACCGGTTGGAACATAACGTACGTCTTCTCCTCTCCCGCACGCTCTCTCTCTCAAAAGAAGAACAGTAAGCATACGGCGACAATGTCTTCCCTTCAAGGCGTCATCGGATCGAACAAGGGACAAATTCTCTTCCTCTTATCGGCATTGGTGTCTAATCTGTGGCTAACAAGGTACGCTCGAATCCGTGGTGTGTTTTACGATCGGTGATACGTGTTATTCCCGGGCTTCGTCTTCCGCATTGATCTAGGGGTTCGATTTAGTGTCGAATCCGTTTTTCGGGGATCAGTTATTCCCAACATTGTTATCAGAGCCCTAGTTCACGTTTTTCCCGACCTGTTTGATGTTTTTGATTGAATTTTCGCGAAGAAAATCGGCCGGCACGGATCGGGGCGAGAAATCCCGACACCCAAGCGTTGTTCGGCCATTTTTCTGAGTTTTCGTAAGTAAAAATCGAATTTTGAAGACATTGGGTGAAAGAGGTCGTCGAGGCGAGTCCGGCGACATGTCGTGCGCAGCCGGGCGACGCCGCACGCGCCCACACGCGCGGCCAGAAGGCGCTGCGCGTGGGCGCGACGCGCCCGAAAGCGCTGGCTCGCCCAGCGCGTGCGCCACACGCGCCAGTGGCGAACCGGCACGTGGGTGCCGGCGGCCGGCGAACCGGACGCACCGGTCGGCGGACCGACGCGTGCTGACGTCATCGATGATGTCAGCAATGACGCCGGATGGCCGGGCGGTCACCGGCCGGCGACCCGACCCGACCCGAACCGCGGACGCCCGGCACGCGCGCGGCACGTGCCAAATGACGTCTGCGTGACGTCAGCCCGCACACGCGCGCGGCACATGCGGGTGGTTCGCGCGAACCGGCCCGACCGGTCCGTCGACTTGACCGTTAACCCGTTGACCGACCGTTGACCGTTGACTCGAAAAAAAAAAAAAAAAAAATTTATTTCTTTTTCAATTATATTTGTGTGGGTTATAGGTAATCCATTTTTTATTCTGCATTTGTTGCATGAATCATGGAAAATTATGTATTTTCCATTTTGTTTATTATGGATTATAAGTGATCCATTTTAGTTCTGCATTTGTTGCAGGAACTATGATGCGTTATGCACGGATACACCAATCCCGAGAACGGATGAAGGAAGAGCTAGACCGAAAAGGCTGATGAAAGAGTTAGTGATTATCGGTAGCTTGATGATGATTTAGTATCACATATGGTCAAGGTCAATCAGATGATACAGGAAATCATCTGGAATGGTTATTTTATGCCGGATTTTGAGAAGCTGCCTGCTCTGATGAACACTCTTCCACCTGAATGGCAAGCTGTGTTAGATCGGCTATGGGAGGTCAACGTGGTCCCGGATTATAGGAGTCTAGTGAAAGCTTTTGTAAAAGAGTACTATAGGATTGAGTTGGCCAAAACTTCAACCCTTAGATTGAGCGCCACATGGCGTAGAGTAAATGCGCTTTGGTGGCGACATGAAAGCTCTCCAAAAGTTTTTCCATGGTTGGCAAATGTGCCTTCAGTTTTCTCAGATGTTTTGACTGATAGATTAGAAGGGACATTCCCTATTTATTTCTTAGATTAGTTTGAGATGTTATTGAGTGTGAATATCTTTTTCTATGTTGATATTTTTCTTCTGTGTATATTACTTAGTGTAATGGATTGTTGTATTATGTTGAAAGCATTATTGTTTTATTGGATATCAATTATCTGTTGCTTTCTATTATTGTTGGTTGCTATGGGTAATTAGCTGTGGGTAGTTTAGAAGTTTTTGTAGCTTCATAAAAATTGATTTTGCATATGACAATCATATTAATGATAGTTTTAAGTTAGGATTTTTGGAGGATGATTGGAAACGTAGTGACCTTTTGATTCTAAAACCTTACTTGAAATTGTTCATTAATATGATGGGTCTCAGGTAAAAGGGATGCATAAATTATAGGCATTAATTATTCGTGCATATAAGTCTGATGTGTTCAGATCGATGGTTTCAGCAACTAAGAATGTAATTGCTGATATGAACGGCAACAATTGTGGAATATTGAATATCAAGATTCAATATGTGCTGGAAAAGCAAGAAGCACTAGAAGCTCTTGACCAAGTTATGGAAGATCTTGAGGATGCTGTGCGCCACCTTGAGCTAGTAGAGGACTGCCTATCGGCATTTGAGCCAAAAATAGACATTGGCTATGCTGGTCCTAGCTCAGAAAGGGCTTTGAGCTCTAAGCACAAGCGTATTGATTCGTTCAATATGTGGGAATGCAAATGATCAAATCCTTATTGTAAGAAATCAAGAGTTAACCAACACAAAAGAGGAAAACGTCCTCAAGTGAAGAAAAAGTCAAGTGTGAGGTGTTACAATTGTGACAAGAAAATGTCACTATGCTCGCAACTGTTGTGAGCCGAAAAAGGTAAACACCTCTTGTACATTTGAGAACTTTGATTATGTGTTAAATTCTGAATTATTGGCTGAATCTAATCCTTTGTGGACTGTAGATTCAGGAAAGACAGACCATGTAGCGAAGGATAGAGAATCCTTCGTGGAATTCCGTCGATACCGACTGTAACTAAGTGGATCTATGTGGAATATAACTCCAGAAATGAAGTTAAATGGATTGGCACCTACCAATTGAACATGCATGGTGAACGCATCTTGTTCCTACATGACGTTCCATATGCTCTAGAGATTCGTCGAAATTTAACGTCTATTTTGGTGTTGGTTAAACTTTTTTTTATGAACTTCCATAATAAAGGTGTAGATTTGTGTTTAGATACAAACTACTATGGCTGTGGTCACTTTCTGGATGGTTTTATTGACAGTAGTGATGTCAATATGTTATTCCCTTGTTTCGCGTCTTTTACTTCATGTGATAATGATGTGAATGTGTGGCATGCTAGACTTGGTCATATTGGCCAACAACATATGAATAGACTAGCCAAAGAGGGCTTCTTGGGCAATATTGAAAAAGTCGATTTGTCCATATGTAAGCATTGTCTAGAAGGGAAAACGACAAAGAAACCATTTGGAAAAGGTAAAAGAGCTGACGTTCCTCTGCATTTAATCCATTATGACGTTTGTGGTTCAATGAATGTGAGAGGAAGGCATGGGGCTGTTTATTTCATCATATTTATTGATGATTATACTCGATTCGGACATGTCTATTTGATTTCTCATAAATCTGAAGCATTATGTTGTTTCAAAAGGTTTATGAACTTGGAAGAAAATCAATTAGATAAGAAAATAAAAGTATTGAGATTTGATCAAGGTCGAGAATATTTATCTGATGAGTTCAGAAAATTATGTGATGAAAAGGGAATAGAAAGACAGTTGTCTATTCCATATACTCCTCAACAAAATGGTGTTACGGAGACAAGAAACAGAACCCTACTGGAAATGGTTAGGTCCATGATGGCGCATGCTAACTTACATATCACTTTTTGGAGTGATGCGTTATTAACTGCTGCCTATATACTTAACTGGGTGCCTTCCAAATCAGTTAATTCCACTCCATATGAGTTATGGACAGGTAGAAAACCGGACTTAAGTTTTCTTAAGCCATGGGGTTGTACTGTTTATACTCATGAGTCCTCTTACAAGTTTGGGAAATTGGGTCCTAAAGGAAATAAGAGTATTTTAATGAGATACTCCGAACACTCGAAAGGGTATGTGTTCGTAGGTGAGCAGGAAAGTGGGAGTATAATTGAATTTGAATCACGGGATGTTACATTCTTAGTGGATGAATTTCCTAAGAAGGGCGAAATATGGGAAGATTACCCCTATTTGAAACCTTGGATCAAGATAATGATATTAATGGAGTTCATCCAAGTGGGAGTAATATGAGAAGTGATGAATTGAATTCAACTCATTCTCAATTACAACCACATGATGAAATGATATCATCATTATCTAATCCGAGTGGGAGCATAATGGGGAATAATGTGCTAAGTGTACAATCTCCCATACGGCGAACAAGTCGCTAGAGTATTCCCGGTTGAAGTTTTGACATTGAAGGGGAAACTTTTATGATTGCTCCACAAGATGAGGATGAGCCAAGAAATATTAATGAGGCTCTGAAATGCCCTAGTAAGGAAAAATGGATTAATGCAATGGAAGAGAAAATGAAGTCAATGAAATCAAACCAAGTCTGGGAACTGGTTGATCTTCCAAAAAGGACGCAGAGCTATTGGGAACAAGTGGGTTCTCAAAATAAAGCGAAAGGCTGATGGCTCGATAGAAAGGCATAAGGCCCGCCTTGTGGCGAAGGGGTATAATCAATAGGAAGGAATTGATTATGAAGATACATTTTCTCCCATAGTGAGATTTACCTTTATTCGCATAATTCTGGCAATAGTGTTTAGTATGGATCTTGAGTTACATCAAATGGATGTAAAGACTGTTTTCCTCAATGGAGAATTAGAGGAATGAACATATATGGAACAACCTGCTGGTTTCATAGTGAAAGGCCAAGAAGAAAAAGTATGTCGACTTTTGAGGTCGATATATGGTCTTAAGCAGTCATCAAGACAATGGTATATACGTTTTCATAATGCCATAATGACATATGATTTAACGATGATTGGTGAGGATCATTGTGTATATATCAAAAGATCCAAAGATCAATTTGTGATCATATCATTATATGTTGATGATATACTAATTGCCGGAAGCAATATGTAGCTTGTCAATACTATCAAAAGTTGGTTGTCTTCCAATTTTGAATTGAAGGATATGGGATTGTAAACCCATAGACACTCCTATTGCAAAAGGTGATGGATTGAGCCATAGAATGTGTCCAAGGACTCCACAAGAGAAGGAACAAACGAAATATGTTCCTTATGCTAGTGCTGTTAGGAGCTTGATGTACGCTATGATGTGTACAAGACCTGACATATGTTATGCAGTTGGAATGGTGAGCAGATACCAATCCAATCCAGGTCAAGCACGTTGGAAAGCCGTTAAAATAATACTAAGGTATCTAAAGGGGACTGCTGATTATACGTTGAGTTATTAAGGAAATGATCTGCGACTCTAAGGCTATTTTGATGCTGTTTGGGGAGGAGATTTAAATGAAATGAAATCTACCTCTGGGTTTGTTTTCTTACCGAATAATGGCACCATATGTTGGAGCAATAAGAAACATACATGTATAGCCTTGTCCACGATGGAAGTTGAGTTCGTGGCATTATCAACAGCAGTATAAGAAGGAGATTTTTTGGATCATTTAGGTGTTATTGGAAGTGCTGTAGATTCATTGTTAGTTAATTGTGATAGCCAAGCAGCAAAAGTGTACACCAAAGATCCAAAATATCATGGCAAGACCAAACCTATAGATACCAAGTATAACTTTTGTCAAGGATATGATTGCACAAAAAGATGTGAACTTAGAG
Source organism: Eucalyptus grandis (assembly GCF_016545825.1). NCBI lineage: Eukaryota > Viridiplantae > Streptophyta > Magnoliopsida > Myrtales > Myrtaceae > Eucalyptus > Eucalyptus grandis. The sequence goes on from NC_052618.1 coordinate 44,846,716, forward strand.
TACATACTACGCATAGAATGGTAGTAGATCCTATGACAAAGCCAATACCTAGAGATGTGTTTTGTGGCTATATGAAATCTCTAGGATTGCGTAGAGGCTGATGTACTGAATATTGTAATTTCCCTAAGTGTTCCATCTGATGAATTTGTGTTTTCATCATTAATGCCTATGAATCTTTATTTGATCTTTATGCATCTTAATGCTCAGTGCATTACTTTAAGTTAAGAAAGTATGTCGGACAGATATAAGATTAGCCCACTCACACGGGTAATCGCCTCTATTTACTGTGTGATAAATAGAGATGAGACTATTTTTAAGCTTATTATCTAGGTGATAATTGAGAGCTCAAGCTTAAAATACGTATGTCGCTTCAACTGAGTGTTAAGATGAGGACATAATACTTACTATGTCTGAAAGTAAAATAACCCACATATTTTACTTTATCTGTCTATGATGCCAGATGTGAGTTCTGATGAATTTTATGAATGAGTAGATACGTAAACTCAAGTTAGACATTGGGTATGTCTGAACTATCATCTGTACGGTATTGAAGGTATAGACATACGCTCCATGGGAAAGGAGTTAATACCGTAATACATATTTCATACTACGTATGCATGAAACGACCAATAAGAGTGGCAAAAGTTTGATCTCAACTTTTATGACGTGTGAGACTCTTGAGGAAAAGAGTTCCTCAATTTTTTAGTCCCCTCATGACTCTTACTTATTCTCAAGATTTCTATTTAGTATTTGCTATCTTAGGATGTTGCCAATGGTCATGAGTTGATTCGATCTAATGGGACATTTCTAGAAAAGCAAGCTAAACTGAAATTGAGAGTTTGAAGGAAAGAGGAAGACCGATTTTGGAGAATCACATTGTAGTTTTGTATTCACCGGTTAACCAATTATAACTGTCTTTGTGATAATCATAATTGTGAATACAATATATATATCATTGTTTAAAAGAGATCAAGAGAGATATAAATGTGATCAATCGATCTAGGTACGCATACTAAATCTACTCGGAGTATGATGCCCATTATGAGCTGCTATATATTCCTACCGATGTATGGTAACGAGCTCTCAAAGTATGCTGGTCGCACGGATTATTCACCGGTATGAATGTTGAAGAGAGGTAAAGAGAATCCTGTTCAGCCCACCATGTGCGAGTGGGAGATGATGGTTTTAATTGGTGATGGGCTTAAGGCCCGTCCGCCCATGCTCGGCCCAAAAGGCCCGGTCCACGGGAATAGGGCCCGTGAATGGGGGAAGGTATAAAAGGGAGGAGAGAGAGAGAGAAGACACCGGTTGGAACATAAGATACGTCTTCTCCTCTCCCGCGCTCTCTCTCTCTCAAAAGAAGAACAGTAAGCATACGGCGACAATGTCTTCCCTTCAAGGCATCATCGGATCGAACAAGGGACAAATTCTCTTCTTCTTATCGGCATTGGTGTCTAATCTGTGGCTAATAAGGTACGCTCGAATCCGTGGTGTGCTTTACGATCGGTGATACGTGATATTCCCGGGCTTCGTCTTCCGCATTAATCTAGGGGTTCGATTTAGTGTCGAATCCGTTTTTTGGGATCAGTTATTCCCAACAGTGACTACTACCAATCATCGTTGGTATACAATGACGGATGGTTAACAATTATTGATAGAGGTAGCGTTGAATAAGAACCAGCAAACCATCGAGGTCTTTGAATGCATAGGAGAGCATCGAGATGCACCTACAAATCCAAGGTTAGCAGGGGGACGAAGCAATTGAGATGGCGGAGCAAGCTAGCATGCGTTTTTAAAGAAAAACTGCTCGAGAACAAGATTAGGAGATCACGAGAGCATGAGCACAAGACTTTTGGAAGTGAAGGAATATTGATGCAACTGCAAGAAACCGCTTGGGATGGATGTAACCGTTGGAAACTGTCCGAGAATAGTTACCACGTTGCCAATATAAATACCACAATCCTTTATTGAGTAGCCACCGACACAAATCAAACAAATTTACCATCTTTCAGTTATCTTTACTATCTTGCACCATATTTTTATTTTCTAGATTTGAGTTGTTGATTAAATTTTCGGTGTGTTTCTTAACTGTGGTTTCTAGCTTCGCATCATCAATTAAATCCCGAAGTGTATCTTTGTTGTGGCATTTTTAGACTTTGTCGTCAATTAAATTCTAGTAGAGTTTGTTTACATGTGGTTCGTTTGTAATAGCTATACTTCTTAAGTCTTGTCATCAATTATATTCCGGCATGTTTTGTGTTTGTACAATTTGGTTCGAAGTAAAGCTGTCGATTTCCATGTTTGCCTGCATATTTCTTGGCTGTGTTGGCGCAGAATGTGGTTCCTCTACAAATAATTGATCAATGATTTTCGATGAAAGGTATTTCGTCTCAAGAGAAATTATAGCGAAACACTACATAATTACATATTAAGCTTTGGCTTGAGAAATTGCGAACTTTGGAGATTTTTGAGACGTGGGGCTAGATTTTGTAAGAAGGGATTTCGTCTGTTTTGCTGGCTGGCTTGTCTTTTAAGCAACAGTGTCTATTATCAAAAAGTCTTTAGCAAGTTTGATGGAGTAACAGAAAAGTGTGGCCGATGGTAATCAGGGGTGCACTGAAGATTTTGAGAAATGTAGTTGAGGTGGATTGGCGACAGAAGTATTCGAGATGATGAGACCGTTTGGACAAGCTCTTTAGTTTCTGTACTCATGGTGAGATATGACCATCTTAACAAATGTATCTAAGACAGTCCCATATTTGTGTTCATAATGAGATCCATCACATTGGTGAATTTGATGTTCAAACTGGTGATTTAGCTCCGAATTATGTTCAAACACTTAATCAATAATCATAGTGCACAAATTTCAATTCAGGGAAGATGTCGGTATGTGACTTCGACTATTTCGAAACCGATTGTGGAACATAGCTTACCATAATTCGATACTTCCTGGGGTCCTGGATAATCTTCTTCTGGATGGAGCAATCTGCATGTGGGACCTGTAGTGGACAGCTATAAATACACTGCATCCGCTTCTTTTTATATCTTGCTCGGATTGGAGGATGTCGTTTTGGTTTTCACTGTTGAATTAGTGATGAAGTAGCAAACTTTGTTTCTCTTCATGGATTGAACTCAAAAGCAAGGTATATATTCACTGAGTTGATTTTGGCTATCAGCTATCAGTATTGTTGCCATCCCGATCAGTGCCAGTTTGTACCTGGAACTGAAAGCTCACCGATGCTCGTTTACTGTTCTATGAAGGATGAGAGCAGCATTGCCTTGTGGACATTACACATTGCATACCAGCAATTGCATCATTCTTATCAATTTCAGTATCCCTACACGGAGACCGTGGAGTTTGCAAAGAGAATTTATCTTAACAGAGCTAGGAAGAGGCCGGCGATTCGCCGCAGTGCACTGAGATTCCTGGCTGTGGGAGGGTTGAGAGAGAGCCATCTACATATGCTGACTTCCCCTGCGCCCTTCTTTTCTTGGTTTTTGCAAAGAGGCTATTTTCATGATTCAAAAACCCTTAGCCTTCTGGTCACCGACCACAAGCGGGCAACTTCTTTGTATGTTACACCAAAGCTCATGCATGAAAATTGTTGCAATGAGGCGAGCGATCGAACAAAATATAGACGGAAGAAAAAATAAATCGAACACCGAATTTACGTGGTTCAGTCGTAAAGACCTACGTCCACGGGGAGAGCAGCAGCGAATTTCACTATAGAACAAGCAATACAAGGAGATTACACACTCAAGTCGCTCAAACACTCTTTCGATGTTTCCTAAACCCAATTCACGGCACAAAATTACCACGTGTTCAAGCTCAAAATACAACGCTCTACGTACGCCTGATTTGCGTACACACGAAATCCCGTATCTCTTTGAGCTTCGTGCGACTTCGACCGATCAGTGAATGTGCGGCTTCTTGGATCGTCGAACGTCTGTGGCTTCGTAGGGTTTATTTCACAGAGACTTCATGCAAGCTGTCCCACGCCCACTCGCAGAGAAGAAAATATATTGTATATATATGTGTGCCCAAAAAATCAAACAATTGACCTGGGCCCACCATCCACGTATTTAGCTTCACACGGCAGATTCCTCTCTCGGCGGACGTGTGTGTGCGCGTGTGTGTGCCCAAGGTCAAAACTTTGACCTTGGGCCCCACCAATAAACCAATCTTTGCATGAAGAGGAAATCCCGTGCGGGAGCTTCGCGAGTTTCGGTTCCGCATAATTTCCGAAGAGGAAATTCATATCTATTTTAAGCAAACGCTCAAACTCGAGTCATATTTAACAATCTCCACATTGGCTCGACGTTTGAGCTAAGTCGCAATCGCTTCATAAAAATTTCAAATTTTGCTGCTACTTTCCCATAGCCCCCGATGGTTCAACCGCCACAGATATTATTCAAGTTTAAGCCATAGATATTATTCAAGTTCAAGCTTCGCTTGAACTTCACCATAACTGAGGACCTCATCAGAATACTAACTCCACATGCACTTTTAACTGCTCCGCAAGGATTTTCTGACACAACCTCCTTAATCGCAGATAAAGCAAAACCATTGTTAGATCTATCAGGAGATCAAACACGTACCTTGTTAATTTCAGCAGTTACAGCAACCGTTGGCTCTATAAGCTCCACATCGCTACAAATACCATCTGTGTCAATTACTTTGCTAGTACATGTACTCGCTACCTCAGAAGTTTCTGGTTGCAACTCCACCTCAAGCTGAACACCGTTCAGATCCGTATTAACACTGCTATAATCACTCCTAACCAGAAGTACTGAAGACTTATCAAGGGTAACTTCTCTGCTGTTAACAGGTGAATTTATATCTGGGCACCACAACAGATCACCCCACTCACCTTGTGCATAGCCATGGAATATGCACATTGCCCTCCAATCAAGCTTACCATCACTTACTCGAAAATAACACGAGCAACCAAACATTCTAAGAATAGAATAATCAGCAATGTTACCTGACAACACTTCTTCAAGAGTCCGTCATTCAATAGCAGTTGATGGGGATCTTTTCACCAGGTAGCTTACCGTACTTAGCACATCAACTAGGATTGTCTTAGCTATACCAACACTAGAAATAATTTTTCGGGTCGTCTCTAGTAATGTTCTGCTCATCAATTCTGCAAAGTGTTGTGATTTATTGGCACTAGTGCGATATTTCACTATGCTCTCTTTCATGCAGAATTTATTTGCCAGCTTCGAGCAAAACTCCATGCTATTGTCAGTCTGCACATGCTTGATCGACTTACCAGTCTCCGTCTCGATCAAAGCTCTTGACTGCGAGATCCTGACACTAGCATTAAACTTGTGCCTTGGCACAAACACCCAAGTTTTCCTCGAGTAGTCAATAGACTCTCGAACAGATGCATCCGACGTCTCCACAGCGAAATTTGTCACTGTCTCACCTTGAAGTTTATACAGGCCATCGTGCTTAATTCCTTTCATTATCACCAGGGCACCTCGAACAATCTTCAGAACTCCACATTTTGAAGAATACCTGCAACCAGCTGAATCTAGGACACCCAAGGAAATTAAGTTCTTTTTCAATTCTGGAACATGCCTCACTCCAGTCAATGTCCTCACGATACCATCATGCATTATGATTTTAACATCACCAACACCCACAACATCGCACTCAACATTGTTCCCTAACTGGACTTTACCACTACCCGTGCACTGATAAGTGATAAACTAGTTTCTATTTGGTGTGACATGAAAAGAACAACTAGAATCCATAATCCATCCATCAAGCGATGAATCATTAGTGACAGACAAGACATAATCGGCATTATCCTTTCTGCCAAGCCGCAACATTATCTCGCAGAATCAACCATAATTCCCTTACCCTTCTCATTCTTCAGCTTAAGGCAATCTCTTCTAAGATGCCCTCTCTTGTCACAACTCCAACAGACAACATTAGCAGTCCTAGATTGACTACGTCTATTCATATTAGTACTACCATTACCCACACGTGTTGCATCTTCCTCTATTTTCACCTACTAGAGCAAGGAGATACAGATTCGCCTGATTCTCTTCTACGAATGTCCTCGCTCGTAATCAAATCTCGAACCCCATCAAACGTCAAATTTGTTGACCCGGAGGAATTACTAACAGCGTAACGGTGATATTCCAACTATCGGCAATGAGGATAATAGAATCAAAGCACGTACCTCATCTTCAAAATCAATCTCAACCGAACTCAATTGACTAACAATCACATTGAATTCATTGATATGATCTGCAACGACGCACCTTCTTTCATCTTCAAGTTAAACGGACGTCGCATCAAACGACCTTATTGATTGCGAGGGCTTCTCATACATATCCGATGTGGGCTTGCATCAAATCAGCAATGGTCTTCTCCTTCAGGATGTTAAACGCGACGTTACGAGCCAACGCCAGTCGAATAACACCCATAGCTCGTCTATCCAGCAAATCTCATGCATCAAATCAGCAGTGGTCTTCTCCTTCAGGATGTTAAACGCGACGTTACGAGCCAACGTCAGTCGAATAACACCCATAGCTCGTCTATCCAGCAAATCCCAATCAGCTTGTTTCATCATCTCTGGTTTCTCTCCAAATAAAGGCAAGTGCATATTCATCTGGTAAATATAATCTTCAATCTGCATCTTCCAGAAACTAAAATCATTCCCATCAAATCTGTCGATTCTCACTTTTACTTCTTCTGTCGCCATCGATTCACTTCAACTCAGCCAAACCTAGCTCTGATACCACTTGTTGCAATGAGGCGAGCGATCGAACAAAATATAGACAGAAGAAAAAATAAATCGGACACCGGATTTACGTGGTTCAGTCATAAAGATCTACGTCCACGGGAAGAGCAGCAGCGAATTTCACTATAGATCAAGCGATACAATGAGATTACACACTCAAGTCACTCAAACACTCTCTCGGTATTTCCCAAACCCCGATTTAATCCCAAACCCAATTCACGGCACAAAATTACCACGCGTTCAAGCTCAAAATACAACGCTCTACGTACGCCTGATTTGCGTACACACGAAATCCCGTATCTCTTTGAGCTTCGTGCGACTTCGAGCGATCGGTGAATGTGCGGCTTCTTGGATCGTCGGACGTCTGTGGCTTCATAGGGTTTATTTCACAGAGAGTTCATGCAAGCCGTCCCACGCCCACTCACAGAGAAGAAAATATATTGTGTATATATATGTGTGCCCAGAAAAGGTCAAACAATTGACCTGGGCCCACCATCCACGTATTTAGCTTCACACGGCAGATTCCTCTCTCGGCGAACGTGTGTGCGCATGTGTGTGCCCAAGGTCAAAACTTACCTTGAGCCCCACCAATAAACCAATCTTCGCATGAAGAGGAAATCCCGTGCAGGGGCTTCGCGAGTTTCGGATTCCGCATAATTTCCGAAGAAGAAATTCATATCTATTCTAGCAAACGCTCAAACTTGAGTCATATTTAACAAAAATATTATCAGAACTTGTCAGATTATCAGTTGCCCAATTGGGCTGTCTTTTGTTAGGTTTCTCTTCCCTCCCTTGTTCAGCAACTCGGCTGACCCATCTTACAAGTGCACTCCGGACTTCAATGGACAAACTAATAAAATGAATGTTCCACGGCTATTTTACGCTTTAAAACTCTCTGGCCTGTCGCCAGCATCAGTAGTAAGTATCGAAAAGACCGCGGAGGACCTCGCTGTGGGCTATGTAGCCACCAATAGTCGGTTTCATCAGCCACATCAATGGCGTATGAGATCAATTTCCAAGTTTCGAGTGGTGAGACTCCTCAATCCCTACCTCCTTCTCTCTCTCTCTCTCTCATGTTGAGGTGATCAGCAACCGCCACCGTAGTGGTTGGAGAGGACATTTGAGTCATTTGACCACCCCAACGGTGGTCTATAAAGAAAGATCAGAGGAGCAAAGACAAGCATTACCTTGCTGTTAATTAGTTTTGGACGGCTTTGGATGGATCCAACAACATATATGCTTTTGTTTTTTATATATCTTCCTTTATTTTTATTATAATTTTCACTTTTAAACTTTTACTTTATTTCCTTACAAGGCGTTGGAATCGAAATTTACATTTAACGTTAAATCGTTCAAGTCTAAATCTCATTGAAAATGTCAAAATTCGAATCCCTCACTTCTTTCTTATCGAGAGAAGGTAAACAGGGTATCAATTTAAAAAGATTCGTTAATTTGCACTTCAGATCCGGACAAGCCCAACCGCATCGTCAAGCCCATGATCGTCCCCGCTATCATCAGCCTCCGACATGGCACAACCTAATTGGACCGGCTGGCGGAAGGAGAAAACACAGGTACTTTTACACATGGATTAGCTCTGCGAAACAGTAACAGACAACTATAACATTAGATTCACGCACACGGCCCGGATTTCGAATAGTACTGTCCGCCCGGATTTCGAATGGTGCTGTCTTTTCTATTTCGGCCAGTTCATTATTCACGCATTTTTCGGGGAAAGCATATTCTCTTCTGAAAAAGAACGCTTTTCTTTTTTCTCTTTCTTGCAAAAAATTCTTTCTCTCGCTCTTTTCTTGTTTTTTTTTTTTGCTGGGTCTCCCTCGACAAGTCCTCTCTGCAGATGCTCCCGATTCCCTCCTGAGTCCCCAAAGCCGGGTCCTCCCCCCTTCTCCCTGTACGAATGCTCTGTAATTGCACAGGCGTCTCTCGCCCGGTCTCGCCCGCAAGTCCTGGACTTCATCCATACAAAGTCGCGATTTTTCTGACGTGAACGGATCTTCCTCCTCTGCCCATTCGTACCCTTTTCCTTAGCTAGCAAGACAATCCGCTCCCAAGTTTTTTTAATTCTTTATAATCCTCTCTCTCCGTGTCTCTCCTCTGAAATTCAGTTCCTCTGTTCTTGAAATCTCTTGTGGCGTGATCTTTTCTCGCCACGACCGTCTCCATTTGCGCAGCCATGGACGACGTGAAAGATAAAGTCAAGGGGTTCATGAAGAAAGTCAACAACCCTTTCTCCGGCGCCTCCTCCACCGGCAAATTCAAGGGCCAAGGCAGAGTCTTGGGCTCGTCTTCGTCTGGTCCCACCAATCCGATCCCTGCACGCCCTCCTCCTCAATCCGTCCAGAGTCAGCCGAATCCACCCCACCTCAAGTCAGTAATCCTAGACCTTCTCAGCCCCCTAAAGCCGCTGTTCCCGATCGGGGCAAGCTCGTCTCCGCGCGTAATGCGGAGCCGGATCGGAAGCCGGTAAACGGGTTCGATCCGTTCGGTTCTCTTATCACTACTGGGAAGAGATCTCAGAATGGGTATTCATTGAACATTGTGGAGTGCCCCATTTGCAATAGATCTTTCCAGTCTGAAGAGGAAGTTTCTGAACATGTGGATAGCTGTGTTGCTGAAAGTCGGGTCGAGTATGATAATGAAGTCGGTGCGCAGGGTTTGCCAAGTGATGAAGCGGAGGGGAGGAGTGAACTGGAGGCCTGCGTTGGCACTTTTGTGTCAGCGAAGCCGCCGGAGAGTTCGGTCGATGTCGTGCTTAAGTTGTTTAGGAATATAGCTAGGGAACCGGAAAATGCAAAGTTTAGGAGGGTAAGATTGAGCAATCCTAAGATTAAGGAAGCAATTGGAGATGTTGCAGGAGGGGTTGAGTTGTTGGAGTTTGTCGGGTTCCAGTTAAAAGAAGAGGATGGGGAGATGTGGGCCATGATGGATCAACCTGGCGAGGAGCAAATACGGTTAGTTAATAGGGCTGTGGTTTTACTGGAACCGAAGAAGTTTGAAGAAAGTAAAAAGATTGATGATGCCCCTGCAGTGGTCCCTTCCATAGTCGACAAACCAATGGAAAAGGAGAAGATTGATAGGCAGGTTTGTTGAATGTTTGTTTGATTGACCTTGTTAGCTCTTGCTGAGAAGCTTTTCCAGCGATGACTTTATCTGTTGTTCAAACTCTCTATGGCATTATATTTACTAATGTTGCTGCATCTGTCATAGTTTCCATGCCGGTTTGTTAAGCATATTTCATATTGAAACTGGAAAGTGAGGGAAAGAGTTATTGGCTGCACATCTAGGTTTGGGAATGGATATACCTACGTTGCTTACTTTTCTTATTTATGTTACGATAGGTTTTGCAGCGTGAAATTAGCTTCATCTGAGTATCCGACTAGAACTGGAAAATATTGGGAAAATTTGCTTATTGCTTAGTGATGTCAGTACATTAAGCTCAATATCTGTGTGCTTTGATATCTCCGTGGTGCATATTGGATTGTGATGGTAATATTTGACTCTAAAAGTTACTATGAGATAAGGAAGTGAAGCTTAAATTTGAATAATGCTTCTGATGATTTGAGAGTACTTGATAAGTATGTGCCGATCCTTGGCTTTTAATGTCTGATATCGGCGCTCGTACCAGTTTAGGATGCAGAATCACTACGTACAATCCACTACGTTTAGTTGTTTCAGTTTATCTTTTTCTGATATTATTTTGCACGACTTCTGTTAGCAGAATGCTATTAAATTACCTAATAAGTGCTTGCCGGCCTGCGCTACATCATTTCATATCTTACATCAGAGTGAATGTAGACTTCACATGGTCTTGTGTCAGTGTTATGTCCCTATGTGATTGTACAATTTGTCAATAGACAGTAATACGGGTGCCGTAATTGGGTGTATTAAATATTAGGGCCATTATTTCAGCTTTTGTAGTGCCCTTCCTTGGTTATTACTCTGACTTTGCTTTCTTCTATGCGATCTAGATTCAGGTGTTCTTTTCCGTGCCGGAAAATATAGCGGCGAAAATTGAGCTACCGGCTTCTTTCTATAATCTTTCAATGGATGAGGTGAGACGAGAAGCAGAGATGAGGAAGAAGAAGATGGCGGAGTCTCAGCTTTTGATCCCCAAGTCATACAGGGAAAAGCAGCTGAAGGCCGGAAGGAAGAGTACACCAGAACCATCATCCGTGTTCAGTTTCAGATGGTGTGGTTCTTCAAGGTGTCTTTGCTCCTTGGGAGCTAACAGGTTCTTTATATGAGGTTTGTCCTTGAAGTCACTCTTGCTTGAGTTTATAATTGTTGTGCACCATCCTTTCATTTGTGCATGATTGACTTGACTAGGCTACTGTCGAGGCAAAGATTGATGTCACCTCCTAGACGATGGATGTCTTGGTAGATCCAATGAATGCAAGATTTTCTTCCTGTAGTTCATGTATACAATTGTGTTGTGAAGGGGGTGAGCATGAAATGGCAGCTCTCAAGAGCAATTGATAAAAGGGGGAGGGGGGAAAGACAGTGGCTTTTGGTCTTTCCTTGAGATTACCTGATTGAACTTGTGTTTTCTGCTTATAATATGCGAAATTCTCTTCCTCAAGTCTGTATCTTTGGTCTACCTAGAGTATGATTTTGCCTAATGTTTCATTATTCTTTAAGCTCCTCTAACTTTAAACTAGCCTGTTCTTATAAAAATTGTGAGTCTCAGTACAAGTATATACCTTTTGGCACCCATCAAGAACTCTGCTTACCACCACCTAAAATTTGCTGCCATAGATAAACCACATGCTGGAGTTGGGTACCCGTGGTTTTCTAGTAATGATCCGTATCGATAGTGGTCGCGTTTTCAGGGCTGGGATGACTTCCTTAACATACAGTTCATGGGAGGACATGATTGGATTCCATATTGTAAAAGAAATTACCTTTGAAATATTTACTAATTGGAGAATTTGCCTTGCTGTAATGTGAGTGTTGTCTGTTATCCTGGGGACTACCAGTATTAATACTACCTTGACCAACTTATGATCTGGGACATGTTTTTAGTTGTTGTGGGTGGATAGCTGTTTCCGATTGGTAGGTTCATTTCCTTATAACTTCATTTAAAGGCCTAAGAGATTGTCTGGCCATTATATCCCTTTTTTACTTGAGGAAAGTTTGTTTCACAATGGCAACAGCACATCGTGAGGTGCTTTTGATGCAGTCTCTAAATTCTTGATCTTGAATAACCTCCATCACTTTCTTCTTCCTTGCTGTCCTCCTTTGGCCTGCTCCTATGATATTAGTCCCTTCCCTAATTGATTAAATCAGATGTTACCTGGGTTTCTAATGTTGCTGCGGACCTCTGGTTGATCTGCCATAGGTGTCATCTGTGGGTGCTGGATGGTTGACCGTTGAAATCTATAAATGAATTCAAGGCTCCAGTCCTAGGTCCTATAGAGTTTCTGAGCACACTATCAATCCAGTCAATGCTAGATTTTTAATTTTCTTGACTCGTTTTCAATAGTGAACCAATCGCTGTCTTTGTTGTTCAGCCCTGCTGCCAATAGTGTTACTCATCTTTGCTCAAATCTTGAATAATTTTCTTTCATCTTCCACAGCACCGTTAGAAGGTACTGCACCTTTTCTAACTCTCTGCTTCACTGAAAGATCAGAACATTGTGTCCTGGTATTTAAAGTTTGACTTGGACACCATATGTTAAGATGAGCAAGTGGAGGATGCTTAAAGCAAACATCGTCTCATAGCAACAATTTTAATCCTTTTATGCAGTAACATTTATATTCTGGTACTTGTCTTGCAAATTGGTTCAATCATGTGGTTTCCATTTGCTTCCATGCCTCTTTGCATGGGCAAAGCATGTTCCTGTGTGCATCAGCATTCATGCTTGTGCACAGGCTTGTGCCACGGGAGACATCTGGTGGAGTACCCAAATTGAGTTCGAGCATGCAATTTCTACTCCATTTTATGGCTAAAATTCACTAGACAGTGACCAAAATTAGAGTGAGTTAGGCGAATGGGTAGCTTTCACCTGCTTTGATCCCTTGTGATTAACTGCTGATCGACAAAGGACTAGATTGTCACGTTGACCCAGTGTTTCTTTGCGCCCAGTGGTAATGATAGGTTATATCACTTCTTGTACGTTGTATATGAGTAATCAGGAAATTCGAGCTGGTGTATTTTGCTGACTCTAAGAGGATACCTTTGCTTTATCGCAGTTTGTAAACTCAGCTCTCAAGGACCCTGCCTGGAGTTCGAGCTGATGCATCCCGTGCTCATCAAACGGCGAGTGATCCCACATTCCCCTGAGCCCGGCCAAAGAGCGACAACTCTCGATGACGAGGATCTGGTCCCTTCGGCTCTCATCAAGTTCAGACCCGTTGAAACTGATTCCGTGGTCTTCACCGGACTCCGGAACGAACTCCTCGAAATCAGTGAACCCCTTCAGTAGTCCCAACACCCGGAATCCCGAAAATTCGCCTCGACCCACTTGCAGGCAGCTGCCTGTGTGGCCGCTCCAGATTTGCCTGCTCTCGAAGGTGTAGCGAGTTCATGTGTTATCGTATGCACTTTGCTTTGTTACAGACATAGTTGTTCGTACGTGATCCTTGGTGGAGGATGATGGCGTCATAATCGTGTACAGACCAAAAATCCTACCTCAACTCAACATCGTGTATTTACCAAGAAATCATTATTCGGTGTAAGATGCAGCCGATTCATTTGGGTGGATATACGAGAGCCGAGAGCCAAACGCTAAAAACTTCCCATTCCCATTGTAATGTATAAGATATTCTGACTTGGAAGAAGAAAAAAGAGTCTGTCTTATTGCTCTGCTGTATACTCCAAAAACTCTAATTTGGCTTAAATTTAGTTCTCAATTACTCGGATTGTTCGATTATCCTAGACTCGTCTACTGAATTTGTCTATTAAGCGATGTATGGATTCCTGTCCAATGTGTAAATGAGCACGTCAACTCGAATATACCCCCGACAGCCCTGTTTGATTTATTATGCGTTGATGCTTTTGATGTAATCTCTCCAACTTTGCCTAAGTAAATGAATACTAAACGTACTTTTGACCCCAAAAAAAAAAGTCGAATATACCCCTCTTTGAGTACAGATCACTTCATAAACCGACTACACAAGAAGGGTCCTAATATCCATGACATTGCTCTTATGTCCAATAAGAGTATGCTCGAATAATTAAATATTTGATATTAGAATGCACATGTCGAGCCTTGGATTGCACGGATTTAATTCCATGTTAGGTAATCGAGGTTATCTGATTAGATTGTATAGGATAAGATAGTATTTCCAAGTATTCTAAATATATTTTGGTACATTGACAAGACGCCAAGTAATGATATACCTTATCCGATTAGATGTTTGGTAGACTACCAAATAAAGTATCTATTAGAAATTGCGTTGGTAGGAATGAATCATCAGCAACAACCCCGCGAGGATGTAGACTACTTCATGGTGGTTGCCACCTTCGAATTTAGAATTTGTGTGTGCGTGTGAGAGAGAGAGACAGATCTCGGTTGTGGCCTGAAAGCAACGACCGCCCACCGTCGCAGTTATATAATCTTGATCACTGCTCGATGGCTCCCCCTGCCTTTGCCGCATGTGACCACCTCGACCGGTGGCCATGTCCAAACCATCTTGGATGTTCTCGTCTAGAGTGTGGTCTAGTCAACAAAAACGATGAACTTATCCTATCCAAGGTTGTTTGTACCAGCTACCATTAGCAACCTAAATGTTTAGGCTCGGATAATTTCGTCTAGTGTGTGATGATTTATCTCTTTGCTCTTTAGGCATGATTGTTGTCGAGGATTGGTGAAAAAAAAAAAAGATTGAATTTTTCATACATAATTAGATCTTGAGCACGTGTCATGTGCACATGTGGTCCACGCGAATACAAAAAATCAATTTGAGGGACTATATCAATCATGGAAACTTTTTGCACGTGAAATTAAAACTCAAAATTTACAAAATAACATCAAGAAACAAGAGGTTGCCAACAACGCGGCGTCGCCTAAAAATTTGTGGATCATACTATGGATTAGTGGATAAGTGGCCGCGAGTTAGTGAATCAATGAGACAAAAATTCTCGGGTGGTTATCGTGTATTAAATTGGTGGACAAGTTACGTGCATTTTAACCGCTTTGATATTTTGAGTAGGTACAATAAAAAAATGAAAGACGTTTTCTTAAATATGGGGATGGGCCCCAGATTCAAAAGTTCGATTTATAATGGACGTAGATCGATACCCCACGGGACGGCTTATCTAGGGGACAAATTCTATGGACGATTCTAGGAAGATAACGAGGATAATACTCTCGAACAAAGCAACGGTCGTACCTACTCGCCGTGGGGTTGCGTTAAATCGCCTCGGCCCAGTAGAAACGCCAAAAGGCAGTCCCCTTTCAAGAATATTAGGATTAACAGCACTTAATTGACCGATTTATTAATTCGGATATATTAAAGTTGTACTTAGCACATGGTTTTTGTCAATAAGATAATATATACATATAGCATAATGCCCTAAAAAAACGTTCTACTTTAATTCCGGTCCTAATTCTACCCTAGACTTTTTTTTGTTAGGTACAATCCAAATTCTACGTTAAACTTTATTTTTTCTCATAGAAAAACCCTACGTTTAGATCTAATTCTAATTTTCCTCTAATCTTTTTTTTTTTTTTTTTTTTTTTTTTTTTGTCTCATAAAATGTCATCTACTTTTATTTAAGTCTCAAATCTGTCCTCATCAACCTCCGTTCACAATTGCCCTTAATGATCCACGTGGCATTTTGCAAAAAAATTTCTTCTAGAAATGAATTTCTATATTAGCAAAAACAATGTCTTCATAGATTTGAAATTTAGGTAAGAACTAGAGCAATTAAGATTCACTTTCTTCAACTGCTTTTACTTTTAAGAGTCTTCCTTCTATATTGCTCAGGGATCTTTGATTTAACTTGCTTGGTCTTCAATCTCTTGTGTTAAAAATTGTTATGTCTCCCAAGGTCGAAATGCTCGAATAGCTTGTGTTTGGAGCCATCTCTTGGTTGTCAATAAGAAATTTTGGATAGATGATTAACGAGGGTAATTTGTGGCTCAAACAAAAAAGTTTGTGGTTTTTTTTATGAAATTGAAAAAAATTATTGGGTAAAATTGAGGTTGAAGGGGTAGAATTGGGATAATATTCAAAGTTTGAGGATTTTTATGGGACAAGAAAAAAGTTTAGGATAGAAATAAGATTGGATCCAAAGTTGAGGGTTCTTATGGAAGAAAAGAAAATGATAGAATTTGGTAGAATTTGGACTAAATCTAAAATTGGGGTTTTTTTTTTCTTGGAATATTAGGCTATTTATAAATATGCATGACTTTGCAGGTATATTCTATATTATTTTGGTACATGTCGCCCACTTTCTTCCGAATTGAACACTTTGCTCAACTTTTTTAGTTTGATATGGGTTAGTGGCCACGTGATTAATAAATTAGAATTATACAACAAGCGATCTTCGATCATTATCGTTGATTTCTTATTTTGACAATAATTATGAAGGATTCCTCATCAGATGTGACATGTTCCTTATTTTAAAATACCTTCATCGACGCCACATCCATAGAAATAAAGGGTCTTAGTCAATATATGTCAGCATAATAAGATTTACGTGCATTGATGAAACTAGTCAAGGCAAAAAGTCGAATTAAATATATGAAAATTTAAATGAATAGATAAGATCAATTGGGCTTTTTTAGGGTTGTTTTATTAAATTGAGAGGCTATATTATTCATCACAAGCGGACGACAGATTCCAATTTGTCCTCAATTAAATATACACGAATTACAAACACCGGTACATTATTGGGTCTCGTCAAATTTATTTTTTTATTCCATGCTTAATATATTTTCCCCCCTTTTTTTATATATATGCTGACTAGATAATTCACGTGCGTTAAGCAAGCCAATGCATCTTCCAGCCACGAAGCTGTTGCGGTAGTAAAATAATTTATTCTCTTGTGAAAATTGAGGAATATGAAAATAAATAAATAAATAAATAAATAAATGTTTAAAGCTGTACCGGAGAGGGTAAAAATGGCACGTGCGAACCGCCTTTAATTTTCGACCACACTTTCACGTGTGGACGTGGTCCCCCTCCTGCTACCCGATATATCGTCAATTTCTCGCTTCCAATTTCTGCGACGAGAATGACGATATTTTGCGCTTTTTTCCCCCTTCGGACTGTTTTTTGGAACTCTTCTTCTTTTGTTTCTTTTGTAATTTCGTGAGCTTAAAATGCACCAAAGCAGCTTAGATAATGTGTTGATTAATTGCATAGAACACCACACTACGTTACTAATTATTCATAAGTTACACCCGAAATGAAACTTGGCATTATTCCGAATTTGTAAAGGAAGCCTAGTTTGTATATAATTTGATAAGAGGGACGATCATAGTTTTGATCCAATCCCCAAATCAATAAGACCAAACCAATCGTTTCTTAAGGATTCCCATAGGAAATAGGTCTGGTGTTCTGTTCCCAACATTGGGAATCGACAATAGCTAGTCTAGTTTTCGGTTTTGCACAAAGAACTGACTAATCAGATCAGATTGGCCTGCCTTATTCTTGTTTCAAAAAAAAAATCTTTTATTATGGTCGTTTATTGATTTTTAAGTGAAGCCCATGATATGTTCTGACACTTCTACGCTTCAATGATTAAATTTTGCCGGGAATTAAGGAACGGATGGCATACACTATAGTTCCATCTCCATCTTATATTAGCAGAGCAATTTCGGGTTGGTGTGCATTAAGGCGATCATTGCATAACAGCATATGCTAATTTGTACGTTTCCGAGTCCATCGCTCAAAAGTCAATGCATGTATTATGAAAAATAGAAAAGAAGAATAGTCAATCCAATTCTCACACTGAAACTGATCTCTCCTAATTAATAAAACATATAAAAAAAATTATCAGGTTATAGATATGGTTTCATAGTTTGGTTCGGTTTCGAAAATATTAAATAAAACGAACCATGAAAACTGATTCGGTTTGATCTAGGAACCATTTTTTCGAAAATAAAACTATTAAACCGAATCAAAACACAAAAAACAAAATGACTCGTTTGTATGTGAGCCCATTCAAATCGATGGAATCCACAAAGTCCATCAAATTTAACAATATGGTGGATGCATGCAATTCATCAAGTTTATGAGGATTCATTTGTCTTTGAAGAAATAGGAGATGATTAATTTTGTGGGAATTGATGGTATGAAAGTTGAGCGTCTTAAATGGTATGACTAATGTCATTGTGAATTTTTTTTTTTTTTAAATACTTACAAAATTTTCATTCTTTAAACTAAGGCCCAACAACTCTTGTTGACTATTGGGTGAGGTGCCGTGGCCTATACTTAAATCTAGGCAAGGACATCACGACCCTCATTCACAGTTAGGCAAGGACTCACGGCTCTCCCCAGTCGCATGCAAGGGCCCAAATCTAAGCGAGAGCTACATGCCTTGCGCAATGGTTGACGTCCTTTGCCAACCCTTAACAATAAATAAAATAAAAAATAAATTAAAGAAAAGGAAAAATGAATAAAAATTAGAAATTTCATAATAATTAAAAATATTGAAAAAATTCACATGAGCATCATCCATTTCATGTGAAAAGGCTAGTGTTTATATCATCAATTTAAATTAAAATTGATCGAATAAACTATATTGACTAATTTAATTTACATGAGTACAATAATTTGGGAACTTTTTTTACGCTCTTTTCTGAAATTAGCAAAGGCAGCATTTCTCATTTATTCCAAGCTTCAATCATATGTCATTGACAAGTGAGAAGGGACCACGATGGACTAGTCAGGAACGCATTTCTCTGTGATTTGATATTTGAGATGTGCGTTGTGCCACATGTGGCATGTCTCTTTAGTCAAATATGTCGGGCAATTTGCAAGAAAAATACGTACGTGCCCACATGTTACATCAATAGGGAAATGCCTTTGTTGGGACCAACATGAATCGACTCAATAATGATTGAGTCTAGTATTCGCTAATGCACTGCTCATTTGGCACAACCAAGAATTCACTATTGGAAAATTTAAGTTCTGAATTTTAGGGCAGATAATTGTAAGTATCAAAAATAGAATAAAAAAAAGCTATTTGATGATAATTGGTTATTGATATTTAGTATTTTAAGCTCTTATCAAACATAGAGAAATCACCATTATCAATAGAATTTATCAATGCAGTCATGGAGTCCCAGATTTTTAATTTTTAGCAAATAATTGAGTTTTCAAGATGACCTGTCACTAC